>NC_060139.1:446069253-446274253 GCF_021461385.2 Schistocerca piceifrons
ATCAATTTATGGAGTGTAGCCATGTACAGAACTGAAACATGGATGATAAATGGTTTGGACAAGATGAGAATAGAAGCTTTCAAAATGTGGTGCTACAGAAGAATGCTAAAGATTAGATGGGTAGATCACATAACTAATGAGGAGGTATTGAATAGAATTGGGGAGAAGATAAGTTTGTGGCACAACTTGACTAGAAGAAGGGATCGGTTGGCAGGACATGTGCTGAGGAATCAAGGGATCACCAATTTAGTACTGGAGGGCAGCGTGGAGGGTAAAAATCATAGAGGGAGGTCAAGAGATGAATACACTAAACAGATTCAGAAGGATGTAGGTTGCAGTAGGTACTGGGAGATGAAGATGCTTGCACAGGATAGATTAGCATGGAGAGCTGCATAAAACTAGTCTCTGGACTGAAGACCACAACAACAATCAATTTATACAGTAGCTTCAAAGATGTTCGTTAATGATCCGAATAAATTTTACATTTGTCATATTCAGTTTGTGTTGGTGGTGATAAGACTCAAGTGGCATGAGTTTTGACTGTTGATGATCTTTAAATATTCAGCACAGGACAAGGCAGATCACTTGCGTAACTCAGCAGCTGCTAGCAGCCCAAATCCATGGCATAAAGCAAATGTAACAGAATTAGGATATAATGTTTAAGTGTGCAGTGCAGTCAAAGAGTTAAAAAAATTAATAGTGAATACATGACTGTTGAAAATGGAGTACCTAAGGAAATCCCTTTCTTTAAACTGTCAGTCTCTAATAAAACAGAGGTCATCATGTGAATAAAATACGTTACAAAGGCCTCAATATAATAAAATTAAGAAGAATATGATGCTACTCAGTATGTGAAGGGGTCACTGACTCGCAGACAAGCATAGTGAAAAAGGATACTGAATATATTCGGCCATCAGGTTAAGGTCTTCATCAGATGTAGAAAACACATACACTTTCACACAAGCACAACTAATACACAGATGGCCACTGTTGTCTCTCGGCATTCAGGTCCGACTGTGACTTTCATAAGCTATATGTTCAGTATTTGCCAATTAATGATCAGCTCTAACCTTAATGTAAAACACTGATTTAGATCACATGCATTTCTAAAAGGCAATCCTTTGATGATTAAACAATAGTTTGGCACACAGGTGTCTGTAGAGATGAATACACCTTACATACTTCGGCCATAAGGAGTCCCCAAAGAGCATCAAGTGGTTTCTCACCAATCACGGCACTGAGGATGGGAATAGTTTCAGTCTTTAAACCATTGTTGCTTGCAACAGCAATTTATCCTTTGTCTATGTATGAAGAAGACACCTGACTGCTTGCAGACTGTACATTTAGTTTTACATGGTACGGCAATTGTAGTGGACTCTGTAGAAAACCATATTGTACTTGATTACTGGGCCACACAGACCAGTAGGAAAGTAAAGCACTATTGCTGCACTAGAAAAGGTGTGAAATTTCAAGGTCAAAAATAAGTCTTGACCAGCAATAGGGATCTTTTCATACTCATTGAAGGGCAACACTTCGCCACATGCGGTCATAGAGCTACGCATTCGTAAGTCCAGTTGGCATGGACACACAATAATGTGACAAACTGAAGAGATAAGAAGTGCCTTGATTCAGTACTACCCTGCATACGTCAATTCCACCAGGCAGTTTAAGGGTAGTATTGAAAGATTTCCCACATTCATCTAACCATATACTCACCCTGGATTACATTTCAGAAACAATCAAAAAAATGTTGCTGTCAAAACACATTTCGTACATCTTTAGTTACGACAATCAACATTAAAAAATAAAAAGCAAGATAGTAATGAAATGAAGCCATTAATGTGAGTAGATGTGAAGTTTTGTGAGCAGAGTGTCATAGGTATTATTAAAGCAGACCAAGCGTATTTATAGTCCATTCTTTTTTCTCCATTTTGAGGAGATTAATGAGGAATTTTTTGTTGGTTATTTTTGTTACCGGTATATCCAACAAGATTTTCTCAATCATTCAGATTTTTTTATACTTCAAATTTTTAATTTTCAGTGTCAAGCTAGCATTTTTTAGAAGATTAATATTTTTTGTGAATATTTTCAAGTCATGAAATATAACTAACTGAATACCTCGTATTTAATCAGATGAGGATATAATTTCAGATCACTGAATCAGAAATGTGGCATTCATATTCAGGTTATTAATATATAAAGCTGTTCTTTGAAGACACAACCATAATATGCTTATTCATGTATCAAAGTAATGTACATTGAAAGTAGAAAATGAACATTTACTGATCATTTGAGATAGAATTCACCTTTTTCTGCATCCTATCTAATTTAGTTCATGGAGCACAATACCTTATCAAACTCACCAAATCAGTTATATCAAAGTGGCAATTTAAAGTCTTGCTCCTTCTTGGATAAACTTCAGAGGCTACTCAAGGTGGTATTACGTAGCACGAAAATGTTTTCCCTCCACAAGTTAGCCTGTCATACAGATAAAATTAATAAGAACAAAAAGGAATTTGTTCATGGAGAGCATACTGTGACTAGGTGTTGAGTCTAGAGCTGCAGATGGTGCTGAATCCAGTTTGCAAGTGCAGAAAGAACAATTATATGCTTAATGGTGTGCTTCCAGCTGTTCTGCCAAGTAGTTTCCATTTTATGCATCTAGAAGCATTAATTGATTGAGCTGAGAAAACTTGAGAGATAAAACTACATGTTTTGCTACTAGTGGAGCAAATACTTCCAACTGCCTACAATAGTAGCTATCCTGTTGCACTGGAACTTCAGTGTTAGTGAAAAAACTCACTAGATACACGTCCACCATTATCAGTACCATATCTCTCGTGCCATTCTATATAATTCCATTTTATTTTACAACAGTTCCTTAGAGTATCCAACTTCTTCCCAATATCCTCCTCATGGTCACATACACAACTATATCTTAGTGGAGCTGTTTAGGGTGCTCAGAAACATGTGCAGCAATATCTTCTTAACATTTATGCAAAATTTTGACCTGATCAACTGGAAGGGTTGGGAGTGTCTTCAAAAGTAAAAATTAGAAACAACTCATAGATACTGCCAATTCCCAAAATACAGAGCAGTACTTGTTAATGTACACCCAAGTCTACATACGTACTCAGCAAGCCATCATACGGAGCATGGGGGGGAAGCACATACCACTACCAGTAACTTCCTTTCCTAATCCACTTGGAAATAGAGTAAAGGGAAAAACGACTGCCTAACTGCCTCTGTACAAGCCCTAATTTCACTTATCTTACATTCATGGTCCTTATGCAAAATGCATTGTGGTGGCAGTCGAATGGTCGACTGAAGCATCCGATCCCACCCATCGGCTTTGACCCGTGACATAAGGCTGTTGTGTGTGATGTCATGACGGTGCAGAGTTTGGTTTGTGAGTGTGGCATGTTTGTAGGTGTCATTTTGTTGCGGTTCGTGGTGCCCTCTGGTGGTATGTTTAGGGGTTTCGTGTTGTGTGGTGTATTGGGTTCAGTTTGGCGTTACTGATTCTAGTGGCTGGTTCTGGTTGTGGCTGTGTTTGGAGCGGAATTGATTTCAAGGAGTTAACGATTTAGTGTTTTTGCGTGAAAGTTATTGTAGTGCTGTTCACTGTAAGTCATGTGTTAATTTGAGTAAATTAATTTGTTGTTGCTCTTGTTAGGTATGGATATGACCGATAAAATAAATAGTGTGCGACTCCATGCTATGATGGGCGTGACTCAATTGGAGCTGATCAAATTTCTACAGCTTTTTGGTCGATTGCGGAGGTGGTTGAGTTCGCTGTCTGTCGGAATGAAATGACATTGGAAACAGTTCTGGCGTCTCGGACCAAGAACGGTGCCGTTGGGCTAACATATGGCACTCCATACATCGTGGTTCCTGGTTCGAGAAGTCTAGGTTGGGCATGCAAGAGATTGTGTTGTTGACGTATTACTTTTGTTGTACATCCTCTCAAAGTTTTTGCGTGCATGAGACTGGCGTGAGTCAGAGGAGTGTGCTTGACTGGTTTATGTTTTGCTGTGAAGTATGTTCTGAGTTTATTGAGTACATGGGTAAGTTGGGTGGGCCTGGGGTTGTGGTGGAGGTGGACAAATCGCAGTAAGTATGGGAGGGGGTAAGTCTATAGTTGGTCTCTGGGTGTGGGGGGCTGTTGTACCGGGGGGTGGGTGTTTGGAATGTGATTTTAGGGTTGTGGAGGGGCGGTCTAAGGTGGAATTAGTGGGGTTAATTGAGGAGTTTATAGAACAAGGTTCCACTATAGTTTCCTATGTTTTTTCTTCTTATAGGTGGTTGGGTGAGAGGGGGTACAATCATTCAGTTGTTAACCATGGTGTAGAGTTTAAAAATTATGAGACGGGGGCTTGTACGAATACTATAGAGGGGATGTGGGGGGCCATTAAATCAGTTCTTGGGAGGGTGACGAGGCGCTCTTCTAAGCTTCAGTTTCATTTAGATGAGTACTGATGGCGGAAGAGCGTCCCTGAGCGCTATTGTCTTCTTCGGGTGTTTTTTAAGGACTATTAGTAAGATGTACAGGCCGAAGGTTGTTAGTTAGGGTGGTTTGGGTGGGTGGGTGGGTTGCTACAGCTCGGGGGGGAGGGGCGGGGGGGTTAGTTGTTTTGTTGGTACAGTTTGTGAAGAGAGAGGGGGGGGGGGGAAGAGTGTTGGTTTGTGATTTAGTTGGGTAGGATCTACTTTGTTGCAGTTTTTGTCGAGTTGTAGTGTGTGATCGAGATTTTTTATTTTGCGTTTGGTTTTTGTTTACGAGTATTTTATTTTGTGGCGAAGGAGGGGGGGGGGTTGGTTTGGGGCAAAGTTTTTATTTTTCTTGTTCTTAGCATATTTGTTGTGTGCTGGGGTCAAGGGGAGTGTTCCATTACAATGTGTGGTTGTGGCTGTGGGTGTTCCAGTAATGGGAGTTGCTTTTGAGCTATATAGGTCAAGGGAAGTGTTCGATTCCAATCTGTGGTTGTGGCTGTGGGTATTCCGGTATCGGGAGTTGCTGTTCAGCTATATCGGTCAAGGGCAATGTTTGATTACAATTTGTGGGATCGGGAGATGCTGTTGAGCTATATAGGTTAAGGGAAGTGTCCGATTCCAGAGGATATTGTGTTTAGTTCAATTTGGGGAGTTTTGTGTTGTTGGTTTTTCGTCGTTTTGTGTGGTTTGATATGGTGGTGTGTGTCTAAATTTGTTTATATTTACTTTGTCCCCACCAAAAAACCCCCAATTTGCCACACTTGTTACGTTAGTGTCATTAGGTTTTTTGTGGAATGTGTGTGTGTGTTGGTTTTTCAATGGATTTTCGTGTTTGTTGCCATTTTTATGTAATGAAGTCATAGGTGCCATATTAGAGTCATGGTGTACGGTCGTTTAAGCCATATTTGTGATGTGATGGGTCAAAGCAGATGTGTGGAATCGGATGCTTCTGTATTTCCGATTGCTCTACAGACAGCTTCAGTTGCTGGTTCTCTAAATTTCATCAACAGCACTCCTTGAAAAGAATGTTGTTTTACCTCCAGATATTCCCATTAGAGTTTGAAAAGCATCCCAGTAATACTTGTGTGTTGATCAGAGCTATTGGTAACAAACCCAGCAGCTCCTCATCTCTGTATTGATGGCAGGAGACAACGATGTTGTTACAGGTTGTCTACAAATTTTTCACATTCATAACCTTATGTTCACAAAATAGCAATACTTTTTTCAAAAGCACAATAAACAGATACAGATCCAGACAAACTACTACAAAGGATGGAAAAAATTCTTGTAATGAAAAGCTACAAACGTTGGTCTAGTGTTCTCTCACAGGTAGTAAATATGGTCTATTGTACGTGTGTATTTCATGAGAGAAGAACCACGGCATTCAAATGAGTGCCAGAAGCTTGGGATGTAATAGAGGATAGTACGAACCTCTCAATTTGGGCAAGTTACAGTACATCACAACAAGAGCTGTTCTCACCAAACAATGAATGCCATTCTTCAATTGTATCCATACAACATTCTTCAACAACAAAGAGGAATCATTTCTGAAAAAAAAAAAAAAAGAAATCGACCAACCCTAATGGGCTGTTCCTAATAGCCAGCAAAACCCAGTCATACTGGTTGTCCTTTTTACTGTGCTTGCACATAGATGATTGTCACCTGCATCCAGTAAAAACTGAACTCTATAATTTGAGTGATTACCAAAACCACAAAAGTTCCAAATATCTGAAATGTTTCGTATAAGCAAACACTCTGCGACAGAGTGAAAATTTCATTCTGTTCCAGCTATCTGTATGAGGAATGTCTCACTACAAAATATTACAACAAGCTGTTCCTTTTGCCAACACAAAAACTACAAGATAAACTTCATGCCTATAAACACATAGATGACTTCCTGATTGCTCTTTGAATAATCAAGCATTCACACGAGGCTGATTACTAAAAATCAGAACAGCAATATGGCCTAAACATTTTAAAACAAACACAGAACACTTTGTTGTTGTGCAGTGAAAGTTAACTAGAATGAAACCACTGGACCAACCATGAGCAAATTAAAAGTTAAAGCTGTCATCAACCTCAAAGCTGGTTCAAACTTCACGATGCTTTGCTTGGCATGGTCATATCAGAGGAAAGCTCTTACCTTCCTATAATTTTGAACTGCTTCACTAAGACACTTTTAGGGAGACTTACAACCTTTTTTTAATTGGCATCTAGCAAATAAACATTTTAGGCATCAAAATGACCAACTTAACTTGCATCACATACTATGTAACATCTTAGCATTTTTTATTTTTTTCCCCCCCGTAGATATGCAGCTCCCTGCCAGACATGAAGCATGTAGTAATTGACAGAAAAATCTCCCAGGACTGAAAAGATTTGCAACGCAAACTTCGAATATCTGAGTCTGTGAACAACACTAAGAAAAGCAAACAAACACCACACCACATGTAATAAAGATCAACTAGGCCTAATATTTATCTAAATCTTTAACGCAACTTTACATTCGAATAGGCCTATGTATTTGTAAGTTAATGAGGGGATCCGGGATGAAGGTGACATGCTGCCGGTGGGTAGCAGAGTATTGGGTAGCTGTATGTACCGTATACAGAATCCGAAAAAGTTGTAGATTTGAATTTGTTACGCGTACCATCCTTACGCATTGCGCTGCTAATGAATATCCAGAGTCTCAAAACTAAGTCGTCGTTGCCTGCCTGTTAAACTCATGTTGTCAGTCAGGTAATGATGTCATTTGTGTTTCGGACGCAATACATGTGTAAGTCTCAAAACATCGGACACGGATAACAACATGCCGTAACTAGAGGCAGCAAGTATCCCTTTACACCTACAACACGCTTATACGAATTGATAAAATAAACCTGTGACAAGCACTATGTCGAAGTATGACATCCTATAGAATAAAACAAGATTACTACGAGTAGAACACGTATCTTTCACTCATTTTTAATGTTTTTAAAGAACGATGTTTTAGGTCATTCCATAAACATGCGAGCCTAAACAGCTTCGGCGAGAAAATAAACAATCAATAGGAGCAACTCTTCACTCCATTTGATACACACAATAACATTAACGGTGACGAACAGCTGGTCACATTCTTACATGTGATACTGTTGTTTTAGATTTTCTTGAGAAAATAAATAAATAAATAAATAAATACACGGCACACTTACATACCAATACTTCAAATAGCAGTACAGCAGCTGCTCATTATTTAATTTCCCGCTTGTGATTCAAAGTAGTAGGGAAACTTAAAGCCAAAAATTGACGACTATGTCGCTAATCATCGGAAGGAAAATTTTTCTCATTGACTAAGTGTATGAACAATACGAATTGTATTCCACTGTTGCGCTCCTCATACTACTCTCATCCTGACGATGTCTGTCACAGCTGTTATTTACCCTACAAGAGCACACCCTCAGCGGGTCTCAAAGATCTTCTACCTCAGTCATAACAACGAACTCAAAGATTACCGAAACCTGCAAAGATTTTAGCGTTTAGCATTCACGCATCCAAATATGGGAACGGTTGAAGATAGCTGGGCTGCGATTGTGACTAGAGAGGCGTGGCAGTGAGTTGTTGTCAAACTAAGGTAAAGCTATTTGTGTTAGAAGTGCAGAGAAAGAGCTACGACAGTCTAATTTCTCTAGCATACCTGGAAGTTGTTCACTAATTTTGGTAGACATGAAGGGTTTTATATAGCGCATTCTTGAATCAGAGTGTTTTCTTCATAATTATGCCCCAATCTCGGTTATTAGAACGTTTACGCATCTGCTCTTGTACAGCTATCGAACGAACAGACTAAGACACTTATAAATTGCAGTTCGAGGCTGTTACAGTTCAATATATAAGTACAAATAGGTGTACGTATTGTATTGTACTGTTGTATACATAGAACAAATTTTGCTACTTTTTTTGTGGGACCTCTTTTTGACACATTAAAGAGTAGAGGTTGAATAGTGTTTCTCCAGTTTCTGTAACTAGTACAATTTATCACGTAGATTGCTTGCAAGAAGTCGTTTACTGTGCCCCAACTAATGACTAGACGTTTACCTTGATAATTGTTTTAGTGGTTGTAAGTTTTGTAGAAACCAATACGTGACAATTTAGCCTCAGCATCGACAGCAATAGGCCTGCTGCATTCAACAGATTCAGTCCAAGTAACAGTAATGAGGAATCAAGTACATCTTCATACTTCGCTTTAATACGTACGTGTTAGAAAAAAAGAATGTTTTCGGCTTAGACCAAAATTATGGTCTGTTCGAGAAGCAATATATACTGAGTAACTGATGAGCCCAAATGTGAGATGGGCAAAAAGTATGAGTGAGTCATGAACCAGACGAGTCCATGCAACTAGTCATAAATTTTTCACGTGCTTGATATACTTTGACAATCAATATATTTTAAACAAGCTGAGTTTTCGTGTCTGGCCGTTTTTTTTTTTTTATTTTTACCTACAATGCCGAGTGTGATTAGAGTCATCACTGGCAAACTATCTATCTGGTACCAGTTATCCACATACACAAAATGTGTGCTTGATACCCAGATTTACATTTGTTTGTAAAAAAAATATTGCAGCTGTGAAATCTTTCAGGGGAAAGATATAATAAAAATTATATCTTTCAGAAATTGGCGAAGTGCTTAACTATACCCATCTGCAGTGAGAGAGGGGAGAGCATTGAAAAAGTGCATTACATGTATTTTGAACAAAGTATCAGTCCTCTGTCAAGTAACCAATTTTTGTATTCCTCGTTGCTGTAGAAGTGGTTGGATCTAACAATTTTCCAGCTGTTTCTACTGCTTTGCTTTAGAAGGCAATGCATTAAATTTATTTTTCTTATGCTCTGGAAAAGTGCAATACTTGTTACCTAAATGTCATAGCTGTACATTTGCCATAAATAGGTTGTCAGTTGTTGTCCATATCCTGTGCTCTCTTAGTTACTTCAATGTTCCATAGATAAAATATATGCATGTTCTAGTTATTTACAGTTTGAAGTTGACTACTTATTTCTGTTCAAGAATTCGATTATATTTCAGAAGGCTTTGTTAAACAAACAACCTGACTTTACATTTGAAAATGCTTCTGCTATATGTCAGATCTTTTATTTCAATGGACAGATTTCAGAGGTTTTTGGATATGTATTTCATTAATCATTTTTTTTCTTCTTCATCTACATGTACAGCTATGCTCTGCAAGCCCCTGTGAGGTCCATGGCAGATGGTACATCCATTGTCGTTAGGGTTTCTTCACATTCCATTCACATATGGAGTGTGGGAATGCCTCTATATGTGCAGTAATTACTCAAACCTTATCTTTACAATTCACAAGTGAGCAATATATAGGGGATTGTAGAAAATTCCTAGAGTTATCATTTAAAGCCAGTTCTTGAAACTTTGTTAGTAGACTTTCTCAGGATAGTTTACGTCTATCTTCAAGAGTCTTCCACTTCAGTTCCTTGTATCTCTGTGACACACTACCATGGTTTAAACAAGATTGTGATATATTTATGACTATCTCTGTTACTTCCAAACTGTGATGGATTGTTGGTATCAAATTTCAACAGTGACTAAATGTACTTTCACACAGTGGTTAACATTCACATTTGCTGTAACAGGTGCCTGCAAGATGCACATCTGCGAATGCCTCATTTAAATCTGCTTTCGGTTCTTTCCTTTCTGCAACGTACACTTTTTTCCATAAGTAAGAAGTTGCCCAGATTATTATCCTGTGAGATATCAGTGAATGAAAATATATTAACATTTCAGTTGTCACATTAACTGTTTTCACCGATCTAATATATATAGTTTCTCCATGTAAAATTTTTATCAGTATGTGCATGCAAGAACTTGGAATTTTCTACTCTGGTTATTATTTCTTTTTAATGTACAACATTATTTTGGTGTGGACTATTGCTCACAGTAAAAAATTGTATGAAATGTTTCTGTTTCTAAATGTAAAAGCATTTTGGTTGGATTTGAAGTTCATTTTAAAGGACTTCCAGAAAAATTACCCGTAACTCATCTATATACACATGCAGTGGATAAATCAGGGCATTTCATACCATCCATCAGCTTTGACCATGACGCCGTACCACGCTCCAAAATGCAACTCTCACATGATTCAGAATGGCGACCAGTGTTAATAGTGTTCTCATGGTGCCCAGATATAATCACAAAGTACAGAATGTGTAAATCTCCCCTAATAAATATTGAAACTAATGGCACAACCGTGGGGTTTTTCAAAACATACAACAATATGAGAATCGAAAACTTGAGTTGTGATGTATGTTTCAACTTGAAAGACCGATACCAGTAAACAAATCCTAAAAGAATTGCAAAATGAAACTAGAGATGAATTGTGGAGAAAAAAAAGGCATTGACAGTAAAAGTACTGCAAAATCAAAACTCGCTTGTATAACTTACATTGAAAACACAACTTCATCAAAGTAAGCAAAATAAACTCCATGAAAGCCACCACTCAGTCTGAGATAATTACCAGCAACTAACAGCACAACTGAAAAAGAAAATTGATAAATAATCACACTAAACACCAATTCCAGTGTACAAGAAACACACAATTGTGCCCATAAACACACACACCCCATACAAACATACATACTGACCAAAGATAGCACACTCACAAATCTAGTGATAGCAAAAACAATAAGTCATTCACTACGTCTCTCAAACAAGCAGCTTAGACTTCCCAAACGAGAAACTGCTCCAGATAGAATGACAGATGTTATGCCACATACACAGGCCCCTGGTCTGAGATGCAGCAGCTTTGGTCAATCTCATCCTTCTCCACAAACATAAGACTATACATACTCAGCAATTGAACCCAAATAACTGTAGGAATTAAATTGTGTTCAATGTGTCATCCACCATTATGACATGCACAGATGTGCCTGTAAACTTCTTTGCAACATCCATGACTAACAAAAAACAAATCAAAAAATTAAATCTCCAAATGCAAATAACACACACAATGCTAATTCTGAACACCGAAATCAAATCTGTTGTCCACAACTGCCAACATCAAAATAACTCTTTACCACCACCACCACCACCACAAACAGCACTCACTCAAGGAGTCCAGTATCACTTAACACTCACTGGTTATGTAGAAACAAGCATTCCACAGTAGAGTGCACCACCATGTAACTTGCAATAAGCCCGCTGCAAACACGATACATCTTAAATATGCACCATCATGACGTTACGCAACACAACATGGTTACATCAGTGATCAAAGCAGATGAGTGTATCACATGCTAGAGTTCACCGCATCTAACACATCTAATGATTCCAGTTTGTTAGGTTATGCAGCACTCATCCTTTTTCAGTGCATTTCTTCCATTTGTTTTATTTCATTTTATTTACAGCCCATTCTAGCAAATATATGTACTGAGACACATCTGTTAATTTGTCTACAGAAGCAGCTTATCTTCGGAAATCTGTAATTGGTAGTATATGTTGGTCAGAATAACAAAGTGACTGACAGCTATCATAGCAACAACCAATCAGAGCATGAGTTTGGCACACACCTTTCCCCCCCTGTGCACAGTTGTCATATTGCTTTGCTTACTCTGATGGCCAGCTGCAAATGGCAATTGTGGTCTCAACATAATTATTGCCATTTGTTTCATAGGGTTTGTTTCTCTGTTCGGTAATTATGTTTCCTTTACAGAATATGTGAAGCTAACGGGGAAATTTCTTAGTAAAGTAATAAGACAATTATGACCCTGCAAAGCAAACTCAGTTCTGGACATGAAAGGCGAACATATGAATGTACTTCATATGGAACTGCACTACTACTTGCTGCTACCAGAGCTGTATTGCTTGTATATGTAATGGCAAACTGACATCATCTCCTCCTCCTCTCCCTCTCCTCCCTTCCATGCTAAACTGTCTGTGTATTTGTTATTCTGATCCAGTATAGCACTTTTTTATATTTCCTCTAACCAATGGAACTGCACTACTACTGCTGCTACCAGAGCTGTATTGCTTGTATATGTAATGGCAAACTGACATCATCTCCTCCTCCTCTCCCTCTCCTCCCTTCCATGCTAAACTGTCTGTGTATTTGTTATTCTGATCCAGTATAGCACTTTTTTATATTTCCTCTAACCAATGGTCATTGATTCACAGCACTTACAATCCTAAACATTATCATTAAGGACCACCTCAAGTCCACCCACCTTGCTTCTTAAATCTTGTACATTTTAGTGTAGCATTGTTAAACAATCTGTATATTCTGTCTTATGCCCTCTATTTACATTAGCAATGTCTTGTTACTGTTAAGCTTTAGAGCCTCTTTCAGGCTTGATAGTAGTATTGCCCTTCTCATTTGTGTTCATTTCCTGGTTGCTGTTACTCTTACTAGTGATTGACTTCATTTTGTATGCTGCTGATGTTTATTCTGCTGTCACTCCCTGTTTTATTCGTAAAGGGGCTATGACTCTCTTCTGGCCATTAACAGGAGTTTGGCCGTAGGTCACTCAATATCGACCCACTGTACTCACACTAATTACCTCTACCAATTTCCTTTTCCCAGACCTTTTGCGACGTAGGCCACACCGTATAAAACCCAGTATACTGATGTAACAATAGATATCATAGTATTGTGTGCAAATGAGCTGTCATATGTGCCATTTCCAACATATTAATTTCCTTTTTCTCATGTCCAATATAAAAATCTTAGAGCATGTTCTCTTCCACACTTCTTACCAGCTGCCAATTCCCAGCCTTCAACTTCCCTCCTTCATTTCTGGCTTCTTTCATCTGTATCAGAAGAGCATAGTTCTTTCTTTCCTGTGCCTTTACCAATATATTGCTACTGTTAATCATGCACTGCTGAGAGAGAGAGAGAGAGAGAGAGAGAGAGAGAGAGAGAGAGAGAGAGAGAGAGAGAGACAGACAGACAGACAGACAGACAGACAGACAGACGGACGGACTTGTGTTTTGATAAGGATTACTGCACTAAATAACCTTAAATTTGTTAATTTATATTAATGAGTTGCAATATATGATTATTGTTTTAGCCGTGAGTTCAAAAATGTATTTAAACTAAGTGGGAAGAAACTACATGATTTTTTTATGTTATTTCAGAAAATTTGTGTAACTGAAAAAAAGGAAGTTGTACACTGATTTTTTTTCGCTATTGTACACTGATTTTATGGTAGTTAATATAAATGATAAGAACAAGAATAGTTAAGTGTTTGTAGGGTTTAAGTGTGTTTACAATTGTGAGTCAATGTAATTTGAGTTATTTGTCCTAAAATTTAAGCCTAGAACCAAGTATTTAGTAGTGACAGTGTAAATGAACTATTTCCGACAACTTTCTCAGAGAATGCCCAAACCTCAGTTTTAGTGCGTGAACGGATAGTAATACTTGTGTACAGAATGAATTATTTTTGCACATGGAATCGATTTGTACCTAAAACTATGGCCATCTTGGAAAGATGATTTATTGGTGAATAACAGTTTCATCATGAAGGACACCATAAGCTATTGTGAGACATCTGTTTGCACATCTAGTCAAGTTGCCTGAAAATTAAAACTCTAGTCACATTTTGTAAATGTCAGTTTACAATAACTTCATATTTCTAACCTTGCCTAATCCAATTGTACTTTTATATGTTTATATATGTATGTATTATCTCTGTAATATGTCATACTTGTCCTATACAGTTGTGCTGAATGGTCAAAGGACGAATAAATAAATGTGTGCGTGCTGCGTGTATTTTTGCTCTTACAAATTTTCATTTATTTGATTAGTGCAACTGGTGGTCTCTTAGTATAAGTTAGTCAGGCTGTGACTAAAGGTTATCTCTACCATACGCTACCTTCCAGGAGTGATAGTCCAGCAATATATGCCCATCTCTCAGGAATAAGAGCTGAATGTTATGTGATGTGTAGAAAAATTTACACATTAATGTAAGAATTTGCCACAAACATTAAAATATACACATACTAGTGTGTAAGATATTTCTAATACTGTTGCACCCAAGAATTGTCAGAAGCATTCAGTTTTTTAGGCTTTCTTGCATAGACTGCATTACTGTTCTGAAGTAGTGCCAAAGTCAGAAATTACATAGCACTCATGTTATGTGATATAGCGTGGAAAATAGAAGACTAATACTGGCAAAATTGCAGTTTTGTGGTCAGATTGCATGTTATGTTTCAATATTTCAGTCAGCAAGAGTGTTGTCCCCAACAGGCAAGGTTACATATTTGAGTCCTGGTGTGGCACACAATTGTTATCTGGCAGCATGTTTCAGAGTGAAAGATTCATTCTGTGAATATAATTATGATAAAACTGTGGGGCAATTTCATCTCAAATCACACAAATCAAGAATGGAAGTGTGACATCACTATTTTAAAGTTTGCTGAAGAAATATATGTCAAAGTTGCATGTAATACCTCTCCAAAACTGATGATTTGTTAAAATGCTACAGACCTCTCTAAATGAGAGTATTTAGCCGGCCACTGTGGATGAGCGGTTCTAGGTGCTTCAGTCTGGAACCGCGCTGCTGCTATGGTCGCAAGTTCAAATCCTGCCTCTGGCATGGATGTGTGTGATGTCCTTAGGTTAGTTAGGTTTAAGTAGTTCTTCAGTTTAGGGTACTGATGACCTCAGGTGCTAAGTCCCATAGTGCTTAGAGCCATTGAACCATTTTGAGAGTATTTGTGAAAATGTCATAATGAAAGGGGAAATTGAAAAATTGGAATAAACAAACCAAAAGTGATGGATCTAAATTTATTTTTAATAAATATCTTGTTCCCAGTCCTATGACACATGATTCGTACAGACATATTTCTGAACTTTTTTATTCATTTTCTATTTTATTTATTTATTTTTGTTTGTTTGGAAAAACAAACTGGAAATTTGTAACTTTTTGTGAATTTCAGAATTATGTTTTGAAAAGATGAGTAGTCACAGGATTTTAACTGTCTTGAGAAATGATAAAGTGGGAGGAATACTAACTGTCAGCTATGACATTAATGCTTGAAATTCTTAAACTGTCAAAATATTTTTCTTAGATCTGAAAGAATTTGATTATTTTGAAATTATTTTCTCCAACACCCCCCTCCTAAATGTTCTAAAAATTTCAT
Source organism: Schistocerca piceifrons (assembly GCF_021461385.2). Classification (NCBI taxonomy): domain Eukaryota; kingdom Metazoa; phylum Arthropoda; class Insecta; order Orthoptera; family Acrididae; genus Schistocerca; species Schistocerca piceifrons. The sequence continues at coordinate 446,084,884 of NC_060139.1, forward strand.
GGTATGTTAGTTGGTCATTGTACTTAGGCAGTGTACAATCAGAGTGGGCAATACTTGTCTGTACAAAATGTAGAAAATTTCTAGGTAGACCTAGCTCTACTCTCAAGGCCAAAAAATCATAGACACTGAAATATTTCAATTGATTGCTGATTTTAAGTAAATTTCATGCAAAATTGGTATTTCTGACTAAAAATAATTACTTTATTATGTTATAAGTGAGGGGGAAAACAATTCATAATTTTGTTCGAAAGTATTTTATAACAATAATTAGATATAGAATATTTATACCCATTTTTCTTTTTATGATATTATTCACAAATTATTATGGTCTTCTGTCATGATTTTACTACTTCATGACTTTCCGTCAATTAAAATTGCTTGCAATGTAACAGTTAACACTGCATTGTTGAAGGGAGTTCATTTGTTTTTTCCATCTGCTTCTCATTGACCTTGTATAGGCCAAGCGAATTTGCACACGAACAAGAATGTTCCAACAAGAGCAGTTCTTGGGAAATGAGAATGGCGCATTGATCTTTTGATGACAATTTGAAAGCATTGGCAGGACCATGAGGTGTCGTAAAGGAGAGGGTTATATCTTGCAGCTCATGAGAGAGACTTACCTGTCCCACCCACCACTGATTATCTCACACATAATAAATGAAGTGGCTCACTACAAAGTCTTATAATGCATACTGTGGTCTCTGCATTTCACACACAGTAACAGGCTGTATTTCATGGAGACTTGTTCTTGCAATGTATGTCCCACTCTGGGATGCAACCCAGTAGTGACCTGATTGAATTACTACCACAGGCTTCATAGCAGACCACTCTTCTCTCTTTTGTGAACAGAATTCCCTTAATGTACTTTCATTTAGAATTAAGAGTTTCATGTGTGTTACTAATATTGAGATGGTGTGTACAAATCTAGCAGCATCTCTTATAGCATCAACAGCTTCATGCTGGAGATTAATTCAGAGACCTCATGCACCATCCCATGCACTTTTTCCATGACCTGTAGCTGCAAATATCCATTTTTTTTTGTCTTAATTCCTGTACTACAGTGTTAACTAAGCTCATAAAGCTGAAAGTGATTTTTAAAATGAGATGCTGCGCCATCAGTCATATACACATTTAAGAAATGCGTAAGCTCTAGATGCTATGTCATCAATTGTCATGCTTACAGAATAGCATGCTTGTGCAATGTCATGAATGAGATCACCACTGACAATAGGAAAACAGTGTGATGCTCCAAGGAAGTGAGCAACACATGTGAATATTGATAACTGTGATGTGTGCCATTGGTAAGTTACAATTTCGTTGTGCAAAGCAACAGACCAGTTCCAAGCAAAGTCGAAATGAAGAACTAATGTGTCAGTATGACACATCCCACGATGTGGCTGATTTTACTTCTGCTGTGGCCTGTCTATGAATCCTCTGGATATGATGGTGAGCTATTCCTTTCATGACCCAGTGCCTAACCTCTATATCAAACTTCTCTGGCTCTACTGTCCTCTTCACCAACTCTCCCCTCCCCCCCAAAATGCATAGGTTATGTCACTGTCAGTATCTTGAAGATGTAATGTTTCAACAGCCATCACTTCAGCACCAGGACATATTGCACACTCCTGGAACCAACATTTACAGCTCTTGACATGTACACAAAAGCGTGAGGCCCATCTCTGTGTACTTCCTTCGTGTGACACTGCTTATGACGAAACAAACAAGTTTCTAAATACTGCACGAAATACATGTGCATACTTCCTGGCTGGCATTTTACCCACTTTGGTTGCAAGTAGCAGAATTTTGAGAGACCAGTTTTTAAATGTGGGTTCTCCTTTTTCATTAGGAGATATGCTTCTCTTATTGATCTTGTCATATACATTTTTATCTTTTTAACTTTTTCATCATTTGACTGACAGAGATAACATCAACCTGGTTAGGACTTTGCCTGCTGCAATCTTTGTCATCACTTACGTAATTAATATTCCAGAGCACCATAAGCATATCAGTTGTAACGGATACCCATAGCAAGAATTGGGTATTCCAAAATACGTTTGTCATTCTTTATTTTACAAGCTTTTGAAATAAAATAATGTGAGGAAGTGGGTATATATTTCTATATCTGCTGCTTAGAGTAGCTACCTGGTATTAGTGCCAGTAAATGTACCTTCTCAGTATAGGTGGTTCCTGAGATAGCAGTATTTGAAACCACACATGAGATTTCATGAACATATCAATATCTTCAGGTTCTGCACCAAGTGTATCTACATTATATACTACACAAAGTTTTGAAGATGTTGCTCATATAAAATTTGTTTTAGTCCTTCCCACTTTTCTTTTTATATACTATTTTCTTCTTGCACTTCTTACCTTTCCTGTTCGTTTAAGGGGGGATGTAGTAGGGGCTACAACATAAATGCTAACATTTAACACATCAGCAGCTTTTCGCCCAGGAATATAAAAGTCTGCGCTGTCTTCTTCAGTTTCACATTCAGGTGATGGTGATCATTCAGGTGGGTTCTCACTAAATTTCTTCTTGTAGTGAATGTAATAATTCCTGTACAATGGATGTGGTGCTAATACTGGTACTCGAGTACAAAGACCGCAGCTCATGGTCCACTGGCTAGTGTTACTGCCTGTGGATCACGGGGTCCGGAGTTCGATTCCTGACTAGGTTGGGGATTTTCTCTGCCTGGGGGACTGGGTGTTTGTGTTGTCCTCAACATTTCATCATCATTCATGACAGTGGCTAGAGTGGACTGTGTAAAAATTGGGGCTTTGTTCGGGTGCTGATGACCGCGCAACAAACCAAACATCACCACTTGAGCACCAAGATATTTCTGCAGTATCTGAATTTCCAACAACTGTAAAGTGTTTTTCAGTTTTCTTAAACGCTACCTTCTTGTGTCTTTTTTTCATAATTCACATGCCTCACTCTTTCACTACTGTATTTTCTCACTGGCATTGTATTTAACAAAAAATTCACACCAAACAGAAAACTCGATGCAGAATAGTTTATGTGCAAGTTCTCACTCGTTTGTTATAAACAGAAGAGCACTGGAAACAGTGTTGCCAACATGTGCATTTTACTTTAGAAATTTAGTGTTGCAAAATATGCAGAATGTTGAAAAAATTTTTAACGCTTTACACAGAAAAATATTGCCCACAGTGTTTGCACTGACTACCAACATATTAACCAACAATATTTTGTATAATTCTCAAAAGTTTTTGGATGGGGTTTTTCGAGTGAATAATTCATTAAAACTTGTAAAAATGCAATTTTTTATGGTTTTAGTAGTAAATATTCACATAATACAGATAGCTGGCGCTGAGAAGATACTTTTTATAACTACAACAGTAGTATCTGGTAATATGACAGAGAAGATAGCGTTCTGAGACTTTCCAAATTAGGTAAAAAATATTTTAAGTGGAAAAAGTAATTTAAATTTAGTGTTTTTTATCTTCAATTTGTAAGTTAAAGGAAGCCAATAAGTGTGCGCGTGTCAATTAAATTTCAACACACTAAGAGGGAACTTTAACACTAAACATCTGCCAGGTCTCTAGTACTTTTGCTTTATTTGTTATACTTTTTGTTCTCTACTTTTTTTTAAGCGTTACTTACAAAATACACATATTTCAAAGGGCTGTACCATTTACGAAAATTAAAGTAACATTTATGATATAGAGGTCTAACATATACTCCTGTGATTTAGTGCCTCTTTCTGTTGGTGTATACCCAAGACGGTATACAGTGAAATGCCATTGGCGATAAGTACACACACTTACACAAATACTTTATGCAACAACAAATAAAAAATTGTTCTTCCAATTAGATGCATCCAATCACACATGATTTTCACTGCAGAAGAATGCCCCATCACTTGAATACACGTTTTATCGTGAGCACTGCAGCTTTAATGAAAGAGATTTTTTACAGTTATATCACTATGACCTGATGCATTAATATGTGACTTCTTCTGTTTATATTTATTGAAATTGTAAGATAATCTAATTTATTTATTTAATTTTGTGTACTCTTGACAGCTTGATTTTGTACTACAACCATTTTGTAATGAGGCACCTTGAAACTGATAGCATGAGAAAGGAAAATATAGTAAAAATTGCAAATTTAATGGAATTATTACCATAAATGAATTTTTTTATGCATGCAGCTGTTGTCTTTACAGTACATTATTACGTGAGAACTAATTGATATCAGTTTCCACCTACAACATAGCTGATTCCTATATTTCTCACACTGCACAGGAAGGCTACTAACACTATAGAGCTATGCAAAATACAATAAAAATACAGAGAGAACCAATGTTTGAGAATGATATTGCACAGAGAACTAAAAAATAAACTTTTCCTTGAGCTACACAGAGGTCAAAAACAGACAGAGAAAAATAAAGTAAGAAATGCAATTGAGGTGATACAGTCACTTTTAGGGAACACAAGGATATGCTGTTTTTTCGCTGCAGTGTTTCTTTAAATGGAGTTGTAATGACAAAGACATGGGCCAAGGTGCACTTGGCCTAAAGCTCGTGGATTTATAACCAGTTTATGCCTAAGAAGAATATGTCATATCACTACGAGATCGTGTGCGTGTATATGAAAAAGATTTCATGGAGTAACTATCCAATTTAGAAACGCCTTGTTCTGGAGTGAAGAGGGGAGAGAAAAAACTGAGAAGTGAAAGTAGTTAAATATATGAATCTTGGTATAGAACTTCCCCCCCCCCCCCCCCCCCCCCCCCTGGAAAAAGTGTGGCCTGGTCACCGTTGCCTTTGTGGATAACCATCAGATTATAAACTTGAAGTGTCAGTCCTCTTCCAACAACTACAAATTGCACAGTGTTTTGGAGTCCACATTAAATTGTATGTCCCCCTCTAACTGGCTGGGAAAGTCAATTAGTAAGGTGGAGGAAGGCAGTGTAACACCACTTTAAATAGGACTATACCTAGTAAAATACTGTAGCGCTCAAGCCAATCCTTGGGTTAAGGGCAATTTTACCTTTACCCTCCGAAAAAATACTTAATATGACTGTAAATACTGTATTGCCTAAGATGAATCAGGGTAATGTTTCACAAGAGCTGTTGGGCAATTGACACTTCTGCTTTGAATATGCTCTACTTTACCAAGCAGATTTTTTTTCCTTTTACAGTAAATGCTCTTTATTTAATCTTATAATGTAAAACATTCTTAAATTGTGAGCACTATGATTCTTACCCCAGTCACAAATATCATTGTCATATCTGTGAATGTAGGGAAATGGATCTGTGGACACAAAGAGAAAAGTGGAAAAGTCTGGTAAACATTGATTTGGTCTTTTTTCTTGTAGCAATACAGTAACCGTTAGGGAAAAGTAGAGAAAAGAGATGGTTATGTAGTCATTACACCTATTAACCAATGCATATATATGTAAAAAATTAAAATATGAATCATGCATAACCAGTTCTGCTTTACTTAATTGATAGTCATATTGGTCTACATGTTTTTGAAAAACATTTTCATTCCAGGAGTTCAGCATTTGTTTTGTTACTGGTGGAAGAGTGGAATCTACAAATGCCAGGGTCAGTACAAAGACTCATTTAATATGATCTTTTAATTTTAATTGATTAATAATTATTATACATGTTCACATTTGAATGTTTGTTTAATCTATCTACATCTACTCTATCGGAAATTAACTACTCATTGTGCTTTTGTAACTTGAATTGATGCTACGTTGTTTATCACTTATATAAATAGATGTGTGATTAACCCCCCCCCCCCCCCCCAAACTGCCACTCACAAAGTATTTGAGGAACTGGCATTGGGCTGACATATATCTAACTGTACAAAAATTTATCCACAGTGAAGCCAGCAAAAATAATACCACATTTGTTTTGCAACCGTGCAGGAAATTTGACTTCTAGCACAAGAGATAAATGCTTTATATACACTTGCAGTTGTCTGCTCCATATAACTCCAAAGTAATTATTTCGAATTTTATTCATTTTTAACACTCTATACATTATTGGAATTCCTCTCTTCATTGTTGGACCATTTTCAAAAACAACTCTGCATTCCTTCGCAGTTTCCTCGATGAAAACTGTTCATAGTTATGTTGTGCTTCCTTATCTCTGCATTTGCTGCTTATCAAAGTATTTACACCTTACACTGATAAAAGGACTGAGGTGTGTTTACACAGTGATATGACTTTTTATGTGTAGACAGATGGCCAAGAGACATATTGCCCCAATTATTACAATATTTGCAAACAGTATTTTAGTTATAATCTAATTTTCACTCTTTTAATTTTGACTAAGGATCTATTATACCTCTAAACATCAGAAGAGGAGATTGATCATGGAAACTAATAACTTGTTAATTAACCAGAGTTCTTTATATCGGCGAAGAAAAGAGAAGTCTCCTGATAGAAGAAGATATACTAACTATAACACTTCAGTAGAAAATAATCAAGTGACACTGTCTGATTTTGTGAACAAGGTTTATTTGGATTCTTCTGAAAAGGATAGAGATAAACGTGTCCAGAAACATGGGGAAAGGTACTAATGAAATGTTTTCACTTTTTTATTCAAATTTATAAAGGTGTTTGATTTTCGAATAATCTGACTATATGTCTTCATGAATCAAACTGTCAGTTGCCATGCTGTATTATACAGTTATGCCAGTGTTTTATTCAGTTGGTTTCCATGATTGAAAATAAGGGATTTTCAACCATTGTGCTGTCCAAAAGATTTTTTTATGATTTGAAACCTCAACACTTAAAAATCTGTTTGTTAAATCTGGACATAAGGATCTAGTTGTCATAATTATGACGACAATTCTTTTTCTGATCAAGTTTGTTTTTTAATTCATTATTAAACTTGATATTACAGTGTCAGCATGCCTCTTGAAAATATGTTCTGCTCCCGCTGTGGGGAGGGATTTGAACCCCACGAAAAGATAGTGAACTCACATGGACAACTTTGGCATCCACAGTGTTTTGTGTAAGTTACATGTTGTTTTGTGGTTGAATAAGACATTATCTTATAGATATTTACATCCATGTTTAGTGGAATATGTAGTGTGTAACAAGAAGGGCTTGTGGCATGTGGAGAGAGCATTTATGACAAAAATTTGGCACATTACCGACCTCTCATCCTTCCCATATCTGCTACTTCCATTGCTCGTTACAGGAGCTATGACAATTATACAAGACCATATATCAAGCAAAGATGTCATATAATTCAATAAAATTCACATGTTTTACCAGCATTCTTTGATGAAGCCTTGTTTATATTGTGATAAGCAGTAAGCTTTCGGTGGTGTATGCATTGATAAAATTCAAGATTTTATTTAATGTGAAACATTATTCAGGATGTGACCATTTACGTAATTTTTTTTTTAAATTGCTAAGCTGCTGCTGTTAAGTAATATGAACTTTTGTGAGATGAAGACATAATTTACATGATCATAAAAAACATGTTCACACTGCCAAATATGAGTGATGGAGTAGCGGAATGGGCTTACGAGGTGCGGCTAGAAAAAAACCGGACTGATGCTGGAAAAAACATTTATTTACAATTATTTACAATTTCATGTTATCTCCTTCAATGTACTCTCCTCCTCGGTCTCTACACCGCTCCATACGAATTTTCCACTGTTCATAGCAATGCTGCAGATCATTTTCGGTAAGTCCATACATTACTTCCATCGCTTTTTCTTTTACTGCTTCAACAGTCTCAAATCTAGTTCCTTTCAAAGCTGACTTGACTTTAGGGAAAAGAAAAAAGTCACAGGGGGCCAAATCAGGTGAGTAGGGTGGATGATCTAAGATGGGAATGGTGTGTTTTGCCAAAAACGTCTTCACTGACAACGCACTGTGAGCTGGGGCATTGTCTTGGTGAAGGATCCATGACTTTTTTCTCCACAAATCGTTCCGTTTTCTCCGAACTCACTCACGTAGGGTAGCCAGGACGCTAATGTAGTAATGCTGATTCACTGTTTGTCCCTCTGGTACCCAATCAATGTGCACAATCCATTTGATGTCAAAAAAAAAAAAACAATCATCATTGCCTTGAATTTCGATTTTGACATTCGTGCTTTTTTTTGTCGTGGAGAACCAGAAGTTTTCCAATGCATCGATTGGCGTTTAGTTTCGGGATCGTAAGTAAAAAACCACGATTCATCGCAAGTAATAACATTTTGTAAGAAGGTGGGATCACTTTCAATGTTTTCCAGGATGTCAGAACAAATCATTCTTCGGCGTACCTTCTGTTCAATTGTGAGACACTTTGGAACCATTTTTGAACACACTTTGTTCATGTTGAAACTTTCATGAAGAATCTGCCTAACACTTTCCTTGTCAACTCCTGTTAACTCAGACACTGCTCTGATTGTTAAACAGCGATCTTGTCGAACAAGTTTACCGATTTTTTCAATGTTTGCATCAGTTTTTGCTGACAATGGTCTGCCAGTGCGAGTGTCATCACTGGTGTCTTCGCGGCCATCTTTAAATCGTTTAAACCACTCAAACACTTGTGTTCGCGATAAACAATCTTCGTCGTACACTTGTTGTAACATTACAAACGTTTCACTTGCAGATTTTCCTAGTTTGAAACAAAATTTGATGTTAACAAGCTGTTCTTTCTGTACACTCAACATTTTCAGACGCACAGACAAAACGTCAACTACTTAAAACAGACGCCACGGGCAGACTGAGTGCAGGAGGCAGATGAAACTCGAGCAGTAGGCGGAGCGAGAGTCACGTGACAGGCCACGCGACTTTCAGCCTTATTGCATTCGTTTTATTGTTTCACCAGTACTAGTCCGGTTTTTTTCTGGCCACACCTCGTATAATTGACTCACACAACAGTTTAATGCACGCTTGTACTCACATTAGAGAAATTTGCAATGAAACATTCTTTTCAATATCTGCAGCTTCATCCAACCTGTCTCTTTAGTTTTATTTGTGGATAAAGATGTAAGTTTATTTGCCTGTATTTCCATTTAATTTCTTAGTAATTTGTGTAGATGAAAAATCTACTCACCAAGTGGTGGCAGAACAGACACATAAAAGGAGGTTATAGTTAGGCAAAGTTTTGGAGCCAATGGCTCCTTCTTCAGACAGAAGGGTTGAAGGGAAGGAAGAGGGGTGAAGGGAAAGGACTGGAGAGGTCTAGGAAAAAGGGGTAGATTTGGGAAAGTCACCAAGAATCGTGCGTCAGGAGAGACTTACCAGACAGGATGAGAAGAAAAGACTGATTGTTGGGGACTGCATCGGATGAGATTTGCAAACCTGGGAGCTTAAAGGTGGAAGACAGGGTAATATGTAAGACAGAGATTACTCCATAAACATCATGCATGAGTTAATAAGAGTGAAAAGCTAAGTGCACTGTATGTGACAGAGGTGGGAGGGGTTTCGTGAATAATAGACAGGTAAGACAATCAAAGATGCAGAAAACTAATACAGAATGAAGAAAAGAGTAGTTGCTGTGAAGAAATGCTCAGACAGAAGAAACTACTATAAAATAAGGCCAGTTGGGTGGTGAGAACCAAGAACATGTTGTAATGCTAGAATGCTAGTTCCCACACGCAGAGTTCTGAAAAACATTTCGGCCCTTATGTGATGGTCCCCTCTTGGGTTTGACCACCATATTTCAAAATTATTCCGAAGAGCAAGCCAATTTGGGAAGGGCACCTTACTTGGTGCGTTGTGTCCATTGTACATTAAGACCTTTAGCCAGCTTATTTGTCGTTGCATTGCAGTCCTGCTCGCTCACCATCTCTTGGGTGAAGATACATTTCTGAGTGCGATCTCCGCCATGCACTGTGCAGTGTCGCTTTCTGCGCTGACGACGACCATGGACCACTTGCCGCCTAATATCCAGCACGATAGCCAGTCCATTGTGGTGAGGCTGCCATGTATCCTGTTGGTTATAGCCCCCTGACAACACAGGGATCACTCTACTGATGCCTGCGCTGTTAACTCCCCACGTATGCCAAGGAGTAGATGCCTATCTCCCTGGGGATCGGGACTCCTGGCAATGGCCATCCTGCCAGGTGGCCCTTGCTGTGGCTGCGTGGCATCTGTGGGGAGGGCCCTTGGTCGGAGTAGGTGGCATCAGGGTGGATGACATGCAATGAAGCGTGGCACATCTTCTCTTGCTGGTGGACAACCACCAGCAGTCTCTAAGCATTCAAGGGCTCACTTTAATGCAAACATCTATGACCCCAAATCATTCCCCTCCCTGCCCACACCATGGGAGGAACAAAAGGCTATGAATGACAGTGAGACGTATTTGCCCTGGTATCTAGTCTGTACGAGAGCTTTGTGTCCATGAAGCCTCAGTTCTTTGTAGAGCATTTAGAGGACAAGTTTGGGGAGGTGGAGGGCTTGTCAAAAATGCAGTCCAGGTCAGTTTTGATAAAAACAGCATCCTCTGCCAAGTCACGGGCATTACTCGCTTGTAAGAAGCTGGGGGATGTTTCTGTTACTATCACGCCCCATAAAAGCTTAAATATGGTCCAGGGCATTATCTTCTACAGGGATTCTCTTTTACAGTCTGATGACGAGCTGCGTGCCAACTTAGAGCAATGAGGTGTCCATTTCATCCAGCGCGTCCACCGCAGTCCGAGGGATAATCAGATTGCCACCAGTGCCTTCATCTTGGCCTTCGAGGGTGACACATTACCTGAGAAGATGAAGGTGATGGTCTACCGCTGTGATGTTAAGCCATATATCCCTCACCCGATGCGGTGCTTCGAGTGTTGGAAGTTTGGCCATATGTCTTCCCGCTGTGCTTCCAGCCTCATATGTCGTGATTGTGGTTGTCCATCCCATCTCGATACTCCATGTGCCCCACCTCCCATCTGTGTCAGCCGCGGAGAGTACCATCCCCCTTGCTTGCCGGACTGTAAGATTCTACAGAAGGAACGGAAAATAATGGAATGCAAGACCCCAGACCGACTGACCTACACTGAGGCTAAATGGAAATTTGAACGGCTTCATCCCGTGAGCATGACGTCATCTTATGCCGCCACTGTTGTGACTCCCGTTTAGACAGCTCCATCCATTGCACCACATACAGTCAGCTCTCAGAGTCGAAGGACCACACCTGCCCCCTTGATGGTGGGGGGCACTTCCCTCCCTGTTGCTCCCACACCACCTACCTCGAGAGCAGCACCCCCTCAACCATTGGGGACACCAGTCCCCACTTCTAAGCCGGAGAAGCATAAGTCTTCTTCGAATTCTCTCGCTATGAAGGGATCCCTTGGGTCACTCCCTTCCCAGGTTCCTACCAGTGGCAAACCAGACACCCGTCAGGGGCTGAAGAAGCCCCAGGTAGCTGGTCGTAGGGCTTCTCAGTCCTCTTCAGTCCCAGAGACTGAATCAAAGAAGCCCTCCCAGCAAGGGCAACTGAAGGAACAGCGTGAGAAATTGAAATCAAAGACCCCTAAGACCAAGAAAATGGTGGTGGCACCCACTCCACTGCTACCTACAAGCTCCGCATCTGAGGTCGCGGTGGAGATCTGGTATCCGCTGAGGACCTAGATCTTGCCGGTCCCTCAGACGTGATGGATGTCACTCCCATCAGTACTCAATCGGTGGCAGCAGGTGACCCAATGGTGTAATCTGCCTCCTCGGTCCCTTCACACATTTCTTGACCATGGACAATGTCATCCTCCAATGGAACTGCAGTGGTTTTTTCCATCATCTTGCTGAGCTCCGACAGCTTCTCAGCCTGCACCCTTTCCTCTGCATTGCTCTTCAGGAAACTTGGTTTCCGGTGATGCGAACTCCTGCCCTCCGTGGCTATCGGGGTTGTTATAAGAACCGGGCTTATGAGAGGGTATGTGGTGGTGTGTGCATCCACGTCCTTCACTCTCTTTACAGCGAGTCTGTCCCTCTACAAACACCTATAGAGGCTGTCGCTGTTCGGGTGTGAACACCTCAGGCTGCAACTGGTCTGCAGTCTCTATCTTCCACGGGATGGTGATGTCCCACAGCATGTCCTGGCTGGGCTGATAGACCAATTGCTGCCACCTTTTTTGTTACTGGGCGATTTCAGTGCCCATAATCCTCTGTGGGGTGGATCAGTGGCAAGAGGACAAGGCAGCATCGTTGAGCAAATATTGTCACAGCTCGACCTTTCTCTTTTAAATACTGGTGCCTTCACACATTTCAGTGTGGTACATGGCATGTACTCAGCCATCAACCTTTCGATCTGCAGTCCTAGCCTATTACCATCTGTCCAATGGAGTGTGCATGATGACTTGTGCGGTAGTGACCACTTTCCGATCTTTCTGTCACTGCCAAAGCATCACTCTTCTGGGCGCCCCTGCAGATGGGCTGAGAATAAGGCTGACTGGGACTTGTTCACCTCCATTGCCACTATTGAGCCTCTTACCAATGATGCCATTGATGCGGTGGTTCACTCGGTCACCACTGGCATCATTACTGCCACAGAATCTGCCATTCCCTGTTCTTCTAGATCCCTTCGGCAGAGGACTGTGCCTTGGTGGTCGCCCAAGACCACTGAGGCGATTAAAGATAGCAGGTGGACACTCCAGCATCACAAAGTGGCATCCCTCATTGGAACACCTCATTCACCAACGTAAGCAGAAGTGCTGGGAAAGGTATGTCTCCACCATTGGCCTCCGTACCTCTCCATCGCAGGTTTGGGCCAAGGTCAGGCGACTCTATGGCTATCGGACCCTCGGCAGTGTACCTGCGGTTCCACTGAATGGAGCTTTCTGTACTGACTCAACACAATTCCAAACCGCTTAGCAGAGCATTTTGTTCAGAGTTCTGCTTCTGCGAATTACCCACTGGCCTTCCACTCCCTGAAAGAGCGGTTGGAACGTTGGAGCATTTAATTTCACACGCGACATCCTGAATCATACAATGCTCCATTCAGTGAGTGGGAATTCCAAAGTGCCCTAGCCACTTGCCGTGACACGGCTCCCAGGCCAGATCGCATCCACTGTTGAATCCTCGCAAGCACCCACTGGAGGTGGACAGCGGGGCCTTCTCGCTCCATCTCAGGGTGGGTTCCGTAAGGGTCGCCCTGCCGCCGATAATGTGGTGTGCCTGGAGTCTGCCATCCGTACAGCCTTTGCCCACTGTCAGCATCTGGTCGCCATCTTTTTTGACATGTGGAAGGCATACGATACGACATGGTGACATCACATCATCTCTACACTTCATGGTTGGGGTTTTCGGGGTCTGCTCCAGATTTTCATACAAAATTTTCTGTCGCTTCGTTCCTTCCACGTGCAATTTGTGGCTTCCCATAGTTCTTCCCGAGTTCAGGAGAATGGGGTACTGCAAGGGTCTGTCTTAAGTGTCTGCCTCTTTTTAATTGCAATTAATGGGCTAGCTGCGGCGGTGGTAACGTCTGACGATTTCTGCCTTGCTTTAGCTCCACTGTCATTGCAGCTGCTGAATGGCAACTGCGGGGCGCTATCCGCAAGGTGCAGTCTTGAGCTGTAGCGCATGGCTTCCAGTTTTCAGCTGCCAAGACCCGCGTTATGCATTTCTGCCAGTGACGCACTGTTCACCCTTAGCCATGGCTTTATCTTGACGGCGAACCTCTTGCTGTGGTGGAGACGCATCGGTTTTTGGGATTGGTTTTTGATACCCAGTTGACTTGGCTCCCTCATATTTGGCAGCTTAAACAGATGTTCTGGCGGCACCTTAACGCTCTCCAGTGCTTGCGTCACACCAGCTGGGGTGCCGATTGGTCTACCCTGCTACGACTGTACCAGGCGTTAATTCAGTCCCGTCTAGATTATGAGAGCGGTTCGGCATCTCCTTCCGCATTGCAATTGCTGGACCACATCCTTCACAGTGGGATCTGACTCACCACTGGAGCTTTCCGGACAAGCCCTGTCAACAGCATACTTGTGGAGGCAGGTGTCCCTTCGTTGCAGTTCTGGTGCCAACGATTACTGGCTGCTTATGCTACACACATTTGTAGTTTGCCCGGGCATCCCAATTATCGTCTCCTGTTCCCTCAGTCGGTTGTCCATCTTCCGGAACGGCAGCCCCAGTCAGGGTGTACGATTGCAGTTCACGTCAGAGCTCTTCTCTCTGGGCTTGAGATTTTCCCTCTCCCACCTCTTTTCCGGGCCCCTCTGCACATACCCCTGTGGAGTGTGCCCTGTCCATGCCTTCGGCTTGATTTGACACAGGGCCCGAAGGACTCAGCCCCTCCTGAGGCCCTCTGCCGCCACTTTCTTTCAATCCTTGATGCATTTCAAGGCTCTGACGTTGTCTACACTGACGGTTCGATGGTTGCTGGTTGTCTCGGTTATGCTCTTACTCTAGGGGATCATTATGAACAACACTCCTTGCCAGCTGGCTGCAGTGTTTTCACTGCCGAGCTGGTCGCCATCTCTCGCGCCCTAGAGTATATCCTCTCCTGCTCATGTGAGACCTTCATTATCTGTAATGACCCCCTGAGTATTTTATGAACTATCGACCAGTGTTTCCCTCAGTCTCGTCTGGTGGTGGCTATCCAGGAGTCCCTCCACACTCTTGCCCGTTGCGGCCGCTCTGTGGCCTTTGTGTGGATCCCGGGTCATGTCGGCCTCCCGGGAAATGAATGTGTTGACATGCTGGCCAAACAGGCTGTCGGTGCACCAGCCTTGGAGATTGGCCTTTTGGAGAGTGACCTCAGGTCAGTTTTGTGGCAGAAGGTACTTCGCGCCTGGGGTGAAGAATGGAGCACCCTTCCTTCACCCAATAAACTTCGGGCTATCAGAGAGGCTACGGGTGCATGGTGCTCCTCCTTGCGTGTCTCTGACAAGGACTCTGTTGTCCTCTGCCAGCTGTGCATTGGCCACACCTCGATAACACACAACTATTTATTGCGCCGCGAGGATGCACCTTTATGTCGCTGCGGGTCAGCTTTGACGGTGGTCCACATCTTGTTGGACTAATCGCCTACAATTTTAGACTGGGGTTTTTGGTGCATTTCTTGGTGATTGACTTTTCCTTTTTTGTTTCTATGGTCGGCCAACCACTGTCACACTCGGTGTGATTTTAATTTCTTTTGTCTGGTCTCTGTCTTTCTTGTCCTGTGTCATATCTTGTCATCTCCATTGTTTGTTCTTATTCTTTGTGGGTGTTTAAAGTTCGTGGAAAAAGGGACCGTTGGACCTAGTAGTCTGGTCCCTCCAATCCCACAAACCAACCAACCAACCTGGTACGTCACATACTAGCTGTCTGTAAACACTGTTTGGCCTTTTACATTGCCATGACTACCACCAAATTATCAATTAGGATGAATGGGCATAGGCAGAGGCTGTATACTCGTAACGTGCAATATTCCATTGCAGAGCATGCTCTACAACATGACAATCATGACCTCAATGCCTGTTTCAGCACATGCACCATCTAGATTCTTCCCCCAGACACCAGTTTTTCAGAACTCCACAGGTGGGAACTAGCACTACAACATGTCCTTGGTTCTTGCCACCCACCTGACCTTAATTTACGTTAGTTTCTTCCGTCTCAACATTTCTTCACCGTAACTTTTCTTTCCTTCACTCTGTATTAGTTTTCTACATCTTTCATTTACTTACCTGTCTATTTTTCATCAGCCCCCTCCCACCTCTGTTGTGTACAAAGCACTTTGCTTTTCATTCTGATTAACTCTTGCATGATGTTTAAGCAGTAATCTGTCCCTCCATTTGCAAATCTCGTTCGATGCAGTCTTTCCTTGTCATTCCGTCCAGTAAGTCTCCCCTGAACCACGGTTCTGGGTGACTTTCCCGAAATCTACCCCTTTTTCCAGACCTCTCCAGTCATTCTCCTTCACCCTATTTCTTCCCCTTCAACCATTCCACTTGAAGGAGGAGCCAGTGGCTCCAAAGGCTTGCCTAATTATAACCTTCTGTG
Organism: Schistocerca piceifrons; assembly: GCF_021461385.2. NCBI lineage: Eukaryota > Metazoa > Arthropoda > Insecta > Orthoptera > Acrididae > Schistocerca > Schistocerca piceifrons. The sequence continues at coordinate 446,100,779 of NC_060139.1, forward strand.
ATATGTGTGTTCTGCCGCCGCTTGGTGAGTAGACTTGTTATCTGTCCGGTTAAATTATTTTGTCAAAAATTGATTATTTTCATTGTTATGCTTAATTACTTTGGTTATTACATAAAATAAAAGTACAAACAGTAATTTTTAACAGTGACCAAGTTTAATAATTTATAATTCATAACTTCAGAATTATTGTTTTTCTCAAGAGCTGGCGGAGCTGCATTTTCTGTATCAACCTCAATTTTTAAGAATGAATTGATAAATTTGACTTTGATGTATTTCAAATGATGTGTACACATTGTAACTTTATTAGTAAAATAAGTAGAAAATTTGGTTCCTGCTGTTCTGTCATGTTCATATTAGTAATGATTCATTTTTGGCATTATGATTTTTTTTAGGTGTGCGCAATGTTTCAGACCATTTCCAGAAGGTATTTTTTATGAGTTTGAAGGAAGAAAGTATTGCGAACATGACTTCCATGTTTTATTTGCACCATGTTGTGGAAAATGTGGTAAGTGATTCCAAGTTTGAACTTATTTATACAGTGCATGTGTGTCATGTGAGAATTTCAGTATCTAACAGCTATTAGTCCTACATAAAAAAATAAATGGAACCATTTTTTTTTAGAAAATTTAATGTTTTGTACTGTGACATGTGTTCTTTGGAGGATGTGGTTTTTGAGTTATTCAAGAAAACATTCAAAAGTGGTATTAAATGTTTTCTATTCTGGAAACCATTTGGAATAAGGCACATCTCCGTATGAAGTTTTTTGTGCAGAATCATTAATACTATCACCCCTCAAAGCATGTACCTTTCGTCCTTATTCACCCTTTATAATTAATTTCCTTGCAATGGAGAAGCTTATGCTCACAAATCAGCACTGATTTAAAAAGTATGACTTGTGCGAAACTGAGCTTGCCCTTTTCTTGTGCAATGTCCTGTATGCGAACCCTGGATTAGGAGCAGCAGGCAGATTCCATATTCCTAGATTTCTAGAAAGCATTTGACACAGAACCCCACTGCAGACTTTTAACAAAGGTACAAGTACAAGCATGTTGAGTAGGTTCCCATATGCAGGAGTGGCTCGATGACTTCTTAAGTAAAAGAACCCAGTCGTATTGTCCTCAACAGTGAGTATTTATCAGAGATAAGGGTATTGTCAGCAGTGCACCAGTGAACTGTGATAGCACTGCTCTTATTGTCTGTATACGTAAATGATCTGACAGATAGGTTGTGCAGCAGTCTGCTGCTGTTTGCCAATGATACTATTGTGTATGGAAAGCTGTTATCATTGAGTGAATATAGGATACAAGATGACTTAGACAAAATTTCAAGTTGGTATGATTAATGGCAGCTTACTCTAAATGTAGAAAAATTTTAATAGAGATGAGTAGGGAAAACAATTCTTAAATATTCAAATACAGCATTAGTAGTGTGCTACTTGACACGATCACATAATTAAATATCTGTGTGTTGCATTGCAAGGCAATATGAGATGGAATGAGCATGTAAGGATGGTAATAAGGAAGGCAGATGTTCAGCTCTGGTTTATTGGGAGAATTTTAGGGTAGTGTGGTTCATCTGTAAAGGAGACCACTTATAGAACTCTAGTGTGACCCATTATTCGGTAGTGCTCTAGTGTTTGGGAACTTCACATGGTCATATTAAAGGAAGACATCAAAGCAAATCAGAGGCAGTCTGCTACATCTGTTACTGGTAGGTTCAATCAACACGTGAGTATTATGGAAATGCTTCGTAAACTCAAATAGAAATCACTGGAGGGAAGACAGGATTCTTTTTTTGTGAAACACTATTGCAAAAATTTAGAGAACTGGTATTTGAAGTTGACTGCAGAACAATTCTACTGCTGCCACTGTACATTTTGCCTAAGGATCGTGAAGATAAGAGGAGAAATATTAGGGCTTGAATGGAGGCATATAGACAGTCATCTTTCTCTTGCTCAATTTGCGAATGATATGGGAAAGGAAATGATTGGTAGCCCTCCCCTACACGCCACGCAGTGTCACATGGAAAGTGTTTGTAGACATAGATGTAGAAGTAGTGTAGCAGAAATTCTTAGATTTTCTCCAGTGACTGCATGAATTAGTTTTATATGCTTTGTAGTACAGACAAACATCACATTGGTTAGAGCTGGGTAAGGACTATATTTGTTGTGTATGGATGCAAGTGGAATTGCTCTCTGTGCACAGACAGGCTTCAGGCAGTTGCCCTGGCCTGCTGTGGTTTTGGGGCATCGAAGATGAATGTTTTGTCACCTCTGGTGTCTATAGTCACTTGGTACCATGATCTTGCGGAGCCTTCTGGTTTACTTGTCCTGACTGACACTCACTTGATGGGAATGTTGAACAGTGGCAGGATGCGGATCTCTGGGTGGAAGATAAAGAGGGTACTTGTTGCATGGCTGTCCTGTTTTGCCTTAAAAACAGGTTCGAGGTATTACTTGCTGCTGAAAGTACATCTGAACTAGTATGGGTGCCGTCATCTGTTGGGATTGGGGCTGATCTTCCTTATAGGTCCGCACAAATGCAGAGGGTAGAGTTGCTTGTTTTTGAGTGTTCCAACAGTATGCGGGTGATGGAGTCTCATGGAGAAATAGTGGGCAGCTTTGGAAGGAAGGCCAGTGTTTACTTTTGTTTGCTCATTGAGGGTATTATCCAAGATAGGAGGAGATTAAAGTGGTATCAGATAAGCACACTGGCTGCACCCAGCTGCAAATTGTAGCTCATATCAGCACGAATGACACCTGTCGCCAGAGTTCAGAGGTAGTCCTCGGTTACACACAATTTGATGAGATAATGTAATTGTAGTGAAGATTGTGACGACAGGCTGATCTGTAGAGTAGCCGGAGTGTTAGGTGGTAATTTGTTTGAGCGTTGGAGATGCCAATGAATGTGATGTAAGAAGTTCAGTTGCAATAAGAGGACAGTTCAAGTAGTGCCGGCCTTTTGTTATCTGAACGTATGTCATAGTAGTGCTAGGAATATAGAATGACTATTAGAGACTTTACGTGAACACACAAATGCACAGAAAGCAGCATTTCTATGAAGTATCCTTTGATGTGCAATGAGTTGTAAAATGAGTATACAGATGTAGTGAAGACAGCTAGCTTCACTCACTGGATGGAATCGGAGCTAGCATTTCAAAGCCTCATTCCCAGAACCAAACGTAGTCCTCTTGTTTGCAGCTGAGAGGAAAACTTAAACCATAGTCACAGACGATTCAGTGAAATCCTTGGATGGGAATTTAGTGATCTTCACTGTCAGATGCAGCACTGTAGGACTCTCGTAATAAGTCAGATATGCACTACATAAAGGAAGCAGCTACTAGTATAGTGGAGTAAGTAAGGAGTGCAAATGTGTGTGTTTTAGGATAAAGATGGTTCTCCACAGGCCTGATAACATACATTCTGATTTCAGACAAGGAAGAACATTATCCCCAACAATTAAAAAGAGCAACTTTCATCATGGTAGACAAAAGAAAGAAATTGTTTACAAAATAATATGTCACATTAATAATTATGTATGAAACAATGGAAGATCCAGGATGGAATAATGTCTCGACAACCAGAGACACTGGTCATGTGTGCGTGTGAGTTGCATTTGTGTAATATGTGTGTGTATGTTGTGTAATTCAGAACAACACCTTTGGGTTGAAAGCTTATGTGTCTCGCAGTCTTTTCGTTTTGCTTGCCTGTGACTCAACACCTCCACCATATGGCAAGTAGCAGTCTATCATGGTACATGCAAAGATCATTATTTGTTTTGTGCCATAGACTGTATATAATGTTCCTTCTAATTTGTGTTATATAAGGCAAGTCATATTACTGTGATATAGAAAACGACATACACATAAAGTACTATGTACTATAAATTGCATGTTACAAGAGAGATTTGTCTTGTGTAGTAAAGATACTGCTGATGATGGTCAAACGCCCAATACTAGTCGAAGCCCAATAAAATGAACTACAATCTAAAAGCAGCTTACATCAAATACATAATAATTAATATCACATATTTGTAATTTCTCAAGCTGCAGAACACCAAGTGTACAGGAAGTATATTATCAGTTAACTGCAGAAGCATCTGCAGAGGCCTTGCTTATAAACAGTAACAAGTTCCACATTGTGCTGAAATCAGATGTTAATAGAAAAGAAATTCTAAATTCCTATGGGGATATATATTGCAAAGGTAGATTGAGCACCGTTGGTGGAACCTTCTACCCATAAAAAATATGGTAATATCTAATGAGACTAGTATAGATTCAGAATGTGAAATAATTTGTGTTAAGACATAAAAATGGATCAGACATGGTCCCTGGATGTTTTTGTAGACTCCCTGCCTCAGGACCATGAGTGGGGGAACATTTGAGGGGAAACTTGGAGACTATTTCACATAAATTTCCCAGTTACGTTGTTGTATTAGGTGAAGACTTCAACTTATCAGCTGTAGACAGGAAGACTCAAATGGTTAAGGCCAGTAATAGGAACAGGGAATCATGTGAAATTGTTCTAAATGCCTTGTCCAGAAGCTACCTTAAGCAGCTAATTAGAAAACAGAGTTTTGTAAGATAAAATATTCGACCCTCTGGTCACCATTGGGCCTGACCTTTTCAGCTCATCATAGAGCAGGGAATCAGTGAGTGTAAGGTCATTACAGCATCAGTCAGTGCAGCTGTAAATAGAAATATAAAGAAAGGTAGGAAGATACATCTGTGTAGCAAGAGTGCCAAAAACAGATTTCAGATCACCAGAACAGTCAACAAGAAAAATTCCTCTCCAGGACCAAAAATGTTAAGTATCAAGAGCATTGTACTACATGCCTTAGGCAGCTATGTACTGAGCAAAGTTATGAGGAATGGGAAAGACCCACCATGATTCGAAGAACTTGTGAAAAGCTGCAACAAAAGCAAAGAGAGCTTAACTGCAAATTTTAACGTAGCCAAAGCTTCTCAGACAACCAAAAACTGAATTATGCCAAAATCAGTGTAAGAAGGGCTATGCATAAAGCAGTCAGTGAATTCAGAATTAAAATTTTATGTATTGATTTGGAAAAAATGCTAAGAAGTTTTGGTCCAATATTAAATCAGTAAACAAATTTAAGCCATATGTCCAGGCTCCCCGTGCGAGTCCAGGGGTTAGAATAGGCGCAAGGTTTTCGTGCCTATCTTAAGAGGTGACTAAAAGGAGTCTCTCACATTTTAGCCTTTATGTGATGGTCCTCTGTTGGGTTTGACCTCAATTTTTCCAAATTTTCCCGAAGAGCGAGACAATTGGGGGAGGGCGCCTTACATGGTGCAATGTGTCCATCATGCGCTGAGACCTCTCGCATCCTTCGTCGATGTGGATCTGCACTTTTGCTCATTCTCCAGCTGTTGGGTGAAGTCATCCTCCTGGGTTTGTTTTTCTTCATCCGCTGTGCGGTATCATTTTCTGTGCTGACGATGATATTGACTTGTTTGCTTGGTTGTATCTGATATCCAGCACAGTAGCCATCCATTGTGGTGGGGGTCACCGTGTACCCTGTTGGTTGTAGCCCCCTGACCACTCAGGGATCGCTCTGCTGATGCCTGCGCCATTAACTCCCCATGTATGCCAAGGAGTAGATGCCCGTCACCCTGGGGCGTCAGGACTCCCGGCAATGGCCATCCTGCCAGCTGGCCTATGCTGCGGCTGGTTGGCGCTCATGGGGAGGGCCGTGGTCAGAGTGGGTGGCATCAGGGCGAATGACATGCGATGAAGCATACCACGTCATCACTAGTTGGTTATCACACACCAGCAGCCTCTAAGCGTTCCAAGTCTCAGTACAATGCAAGGAAGTGTGACCCTAAATCATTCCCCTCCCCGGCTACACCATGGGAGGAATGGTATGTATGAGAGCTTATGGGGCTCCTTTGCTTCAATGAAACCTCAATTTTTTGTTGAGCATTTAGAGGACAAGTTTGGTGAGGTGGAGGGCTTGTTCAAAATGCGGTCAGGGTCAGTCTTGATAAAAACAGGATCCTCTGCCCAGTCATGGGCATTACTCGCGTGTGACACATTGGGGGATGTCTCTGTTAGCATCACGCCACATAAGAGCTTAAATAGGGTTCAGGACATTATATTCCACAGGGACCTTCTTTTGCAGTTTGACAATGAGCTGCGTGCTGACTTTGAGTGCCAAGGTGCTCATTTCGTCCAGCGCGTCCATAGGGTTTCAAGGGATAATCAGGTTGCCACTGGTGCCTTCATCTTGGCCTTCGAGGGTGACACATTGCCCGAGATGGTCAAGGTGGTGATCTACCGCTGTGATGTCAAGTCATATATCCCTTCCCCAAAGTGGTGCTTTAAGTGCTGAAAGTTCAGCCATATGTCATCACGCTGTACTTCCTGCATCACATGTCAAGATTGTGGATGTCCTTTTCATCCCCATACTCCATGTGCCCTGCCTCCCATCTGTGTCAGCTGCGGAGAGCATCATTCCCCTTGCTCGCCAGACTGCAGGATTTTACAGCAAGAAAGGAAAATCATGGAATATAAGACCCTGGACCGACAGATCTACACTGAGGCTAAGAGGAAATTTTAGCACCTCCATCTTGTGGCTATGACCTCCTCTTATGCTGTGACTACGGGAACAGTTATAGCCCCATCAGTTCCACGAATTCCAGTTGGCTCTTAGAGCCAGAAGGCTACACTTGCCCCCATGATGGCGGGGAGCACTTCTCTCCCTGTTGCTCCTGCACCACCTACCTCGGGAGCACTGCCTCCACAACCATTGGGGTCACCAGTCCCCACTTCTCAGCTGGAGAAGTGTAAGTCTTCTTCGGCTCCTCTCGCTAAGAAGGGGTCCCTTGAGTCACTCCCTTCCCAGGTTTCTGCTAGTGGGAAAGATGACACCCACCAGTGGCTGAAGAACCCATAAGTGGCTGGTTGTAGGGCTTTGCGATCATCCTCAGACCCTGAGAGTGGATCAGTGAAGCTCTCCCAGCCAGTGAAGCCCTCCCAGCCAGCGAAACCCAAGGAGCAGCGAGAGAAACCCAAAAAGAAGACACCAAAGGCCAAGGTAATTGCGGTAGCACCCACAACACCGCTACTTACAAGCTCTGTGTCTGAGGATGGGGTGGAGATTCAGGCGTCTGCTGAGGATGTAGATCTCGCCGGACCCTCAGACACAATGGATATAGACTGCTCAGGAAATAAGTAGGTGCCTCATTGAATGTTCCGTGCCTTCCCAGCCTCATGATCACATTATCCTCCAGTGGAATTGCGATGGTTTTTCCACCACCTGGATGAGCTACGGCAATTGTTAAGCTTTAAACCTACTTTCTGCATTGCCCTCCAGGAAACTTGCTTCCTGATGGTGCGGACCCCTGCCCTTCGTGGTTACAGGGGGTGTTACAAGAACCGTAGGGAATACAATAGTGTGTCAGGTGGAGTTCGCGTTTATGTCCTAAACTCAATCTGTAGTGAAACTGTGCCCCTTCAAACCCCTCTTGAAGCTGTGGCTGTCAGAGTAAGGACAACACAGGAAATAACTGTCTGCAATGTATATCTTCCTCCAGATGATGCAGTATCACTGAATGTATTAACTGCACTGATTGATCAACTCCCTAAACCTTTCCCACTTTTGGGAGATTGTAACGCCCGTAACCCCTTGTGGGATTGCACTGTGCTTACTGGTTGAGGCAGAGATGATGAAACTTTACTGTCTCAGTTCGACCTCTGCCTCTCAAATAGTGGGGTCGCTACACATTTCAGTGTGGCTCATGGTACCTTCTCAGCCATTGATTTACCAATTTGCAGCCCAGGACTTCTCCCATGTATCCACTGGAGAGCACATGACGACCTGTGTGGTAGTGACCAATTCCCCATCTTCCTGTCACTCCCCCGGCCTCATGCTCACAGACACCTACCCAGATGGGCTTTCAACAAGCAGACTGGGAAGCCTTCATCTCTGCTGTCACCATTGAATCTCCCCCACATGGTGCCATCGATGTTGTGGTTGAGCAGGTAACTACAATAATCGTTTCTGCGACAGAAAATGCAGTCCCTTGTTCCTTGGGGTGCCCCCAGCAAAAGTCTGTACCTAGGTGGTCGCCGGAAGTCGCTGAGGCAATTAAAGAGTGTCGGCGAGCTCTACAGTGACATAAGCACCACTGTTCCCTAGAGCACCTAATAGCCTTTAAACGGCTCCATGCACTCGTTCGCCAGCTTATCAGCAGGTGGGAACAGGAGTGTTGAGAGAGGTATGTCTCGACTATTGGGTGCCATACGTCACCTTCCCAAGTCTGGATGAAGATCAGTTTTTCGGTACCAGATCCCAGCAGCTGTCCCTGGTGTTACCAACTATGGTGTGTTATCTACCAACGCAAACACGATTGCTGAACACTTTGCTGAGTACTATGCTTGAGCCTCTGCTTCAGAGAATAACCCCCAGCCTTTCGCATTCTCAAATGGCGGATGGAAGGAAAAGTCCTCTCGTTCACTACATACCACAGTGAACCCTAAACGCCCCATTTACAGAATAGGAGCTTGTCAATGCCCTTGCACGTTGCCCCGACACATCTCCTGGGCCAGATTGGATCCACAGTCAGGTGCTTAAACATCTTTCGTCTGACTAAAAGCAACATCTCCTCGTCATCTTCAACTGGATCTGGTGTGATGGTGTCTTTCCATCACAGTGGTGGGAAAGCACCATCATACCAGTGCTCAAACCTGGCAAAACCTGATTAATGTGGATAGCTATCAGCCCATCAGCCTCACCAACTTTCTTTGTAACCTGCTAGAACATATAGTGTGTCAGCAGTTAGGTTGCGTCCTGGACTCACGTGACCTATTGGCTCCCATACCAGGGTGGCTTCCGCCAGGGTCGCTCTACTACTGACAATCGTGTGTCCCTCGAGTCTGCCATCCAAATGCCCTTTTCCAGACACCATCACCTTGTTGCCGTCTTTTTTGATTTACTAAACGTGTATGACACCACCTGGCGACATAATATCCTAGGACTGGTTTTCGACGCCCAATTGACTTGGCTTCCTCACCTTCGTCAGCTTAAATGGAAGTGCTGGCAGCACCTCAATTCCCTTCGCCGGCTGAGCAATACCAACTGGGGTGCAGAACGCTCTACGCTGCTGCAGCTCCACAGAGCCCTTGTTCAATCCTGCCTGTACTATGGGAGTGTGGTTTATGGTTCGGTGGAGCCCTCAGTGTTGTGTTTACTCGACACGGCACACCACTGTGACGTTGAACAAGCGACGGAGCTTTTAGGACGAGTCTGGTGTCCAGCACCCAGGTGGATGCTGGTGTCCCTCCATTGAAGATTAGGCGGCACAACTGCTCGCCAGTTATGTTGCACATGTTTGTAGTTCTCCTGCACATCCGAATTACTCCTTTTCCCACCCACGGCGGTTCATTTCCCACATCAGTGGCCCAGGTCAGGGCTTACAATTGCAGTTTGCATCCAATCCCTTCTATCTGAACTGCAGTCATTGCCTTTTCTATCTATACTTGAGGTCCATTCATGTACATCTCCATGGTGTACATCCAGGCCGCAGCTTCACCTGGACCTATCACATTGTCTTAAGGACTCAGTTAACCCCGCGGCGCTTTGCTGCCACTTCCTGTTGATTCTTGATATGTACCGAGGCCATGAAGTGGTTTATACCGATAGCTCGATGGCTGATGGTCACGTCGGCTTCACGTATGTCCATGGAGGACATATTGAACAGCATTCTTTGCCCAAGGGCTGCAGTGTTTTCACTGCAGAGCTGGTGGCTGTATCTCGTGCTCTTGAGCACATCCGTTCATGACCTGGGGAGTCGTTTCTTCTGTGTACTGATTACTGAGTATCCTACAAGCTATCAACCAGTGCTACCCTCGACATCCTTTGGTAAGGACCATCCAGGAGTCCATCAATGCCCTGGAACGGTCCAGTCATTCAGTGGTCTATGTCTGGACCCCAGGTCATGTTGGAATCCCAGGCAACAAACTTGCCGACAGGCTGGCCAAACAGGCTACGCAGAAACCGCTTATGGAGATCGGCTTCTCTAGACATGACCTGCATTCTGTCTTACGCTGCAGAGTTTTTAGGATTTGGGAGGCGGAATGGCATAACAGTACGCACAACAAACTGCGTGTCATTAAGCAGACTACAAATGTCTGGAAGTCTCCCATGCGGGCCTCTCGCAGAGAATCAGTTGTTCTCTGCCGGCTCAGCATTCGGCATCTGTGGCTAACGCATGGTTACTTCCTCTGTCACAAGGACCCACCTCAGTGTCACTGTGGCTCACAAATGATGGTCGTCCATCTCTTGCTGGACTGCCCACTTTTAGCCCCTCTGTGGCGGACTTTTACATTTTCCAGCACCCCACCTTTGGTATTGGGCGACAATGCCTCAACAGCAGCTTTAGTTTTACGTTCTATTCGTGAGGGTGGGTTTTATCATTTGACCTAAGTTTTCACACATGTCCTTTGTCCCTCTATTTCCTCCACCCTAATACTTTTAGGGTGGAGGGGGGGGGGGGGGGGGTGATTTGGGGAGGAGACCAAACTGTGAGGTCATCGGTCTCAACGGATTAGGGAAGGATGGGGACGGAAGTCGGCCGCGCCTTTTCAAAGGAACCATCCTGGCATTGTCCGAAACAATTTAGGAAAATCACGAAAACCTAAATCAGGGTGGCCGGACGCAGGATTGAACCACCATCCTCCCGAATGCGAGTCCAGTGTGCTAACCACTGCTCCTCCTCGCTTGGTTTAAGGTGGAGGTTTTAATGTGTTGCAGAGTGCCTGGCTTCTCCTTTTTATACCCGTAGTCGGCCAACCACTGTAATCTGCATTCCTGTTTTACTCTTGCATCTCTTTGTTGTTTTGTTGTCCTCTTTTGTTCCTTTTAGTGTTTGTTACCGTTCCTTCATTCTTGTGGTTTTACCTTTCTTTCCCTTTTGTGTTGTACGTCTCATTTGTTTTATTCTCCCCCTTATGGCATTGTTTTATTCGGAACAAGGGACCGATGACCAAGCAGTTTGGTCCCTTTCCCCCTCTTTTAAACCAACCAATCTGTCCAGGCACTCTGTGATCGTAATGATGTCAAAACGGAGGATGACAGAGAGAAGGTGGAAATAAATTTTTTACCGTAGAAGATTGCATTCTGGTGCCTCATTTAAACAGTCACTTGAAAGTCAGAATGACCGATAGTGAAAACAGAGGAAAGGCCATTGAACCTGACAGGATGCTAGTATGATTCTACATAGAATATATGAAAGCACTGTATAGTTGGTAGCTGGAGAAGCACATTTCTAGTGATTGAAAAAAAGTGCTGGTCATTCCCATTTTCAAGAAGGGTTGTCAAACTGGTGCATATATTTATGGGCCTATATCATTGATGTTGGGTTGCTGTAAAATTTTAGAACATGTTTAATGCTCACATGTTATGACATTTCTAGAGACTGAAAATCTCCACTGTTGGAATCAACATGGATTCTGAAAACAGCAATTGTGTAAATCACTTTGAGACCCAGAAAGCAGTAGGCACTGTCATGCAGATTGATGACGTGTTTCTTGACTTCCAGAAGGCATTCAATACAGTTCCACACTGCCAACTAATGAAAGAAATATGTGGACTGTCTGACCAGCTGTGTGATTGGATTGAAAAATTTCTTGGAAACAGAACACAGCATGTTGTTCTCAATAGAGAGGAATCTTCAGATGTAAATGTAAATTTGAATATACCATGAGGGAATGTTATAGGGCCATTACTTAGTAACAAAGTGAGCAAGAGAATCCAAAGAAGAGCAACACATTTCAAATTATTTAGTGCCAGTCTGTCACAAAGATGCTTAGGAACTCAATTGGCAGGCTCTGCAAGAGAGGTGTTCAGCATCACATTGTGGTTTACTGTTAAAGTTTCAAGAGCATATGCTCCCAGAAGAGTCAACAAATATATTGCTTCTTTCCGTAATGTCTTGCCAAAGGACCATATAGGTAAAATTAGAGACATATGATGGTAGTATCTGTTCCCGAAAGAACAGTTACCGTGGATGACCATGCAGCTTTCCACGGAACTGTTCTTTCGGGAACAGATACTACCGTCATATATAGTTAAAATATGGTTTCCCGGCCATTTACCTTCTTGTGCGAACGCACACGCTATGCCCGAACTCGTACGGGACTTGGTAGATTAATCTGCCACGAGTAATGAGTATGATGGGCAAACATCTATTAGGCGCACTACGAATGTAGTGGTGTGGACATGTTGGGAATGTGGATCTCACGGGGAGCGTGCAAGGTATAAGTCCCTGCAGACGCACTATCCTCTGTGCCCGCGGTGGCTCAGATGGATAGAGCGTCTGCCATATAAGCAGGAGATCCTGGGTTCGAGTCCCAGTCGGGGCACACATTTTCAACATGTCCCCAATGAAGTACATCAACGCCTGTTTGCAGCTAGGGTGTCCATTTAATTATCATTTCATAAAATGAGAGATCCAAGCTCACACAGAGACTTACCAGTAATCATTCTTCCTGAGAACTTAGTCAGAACAGAAAAGGGGGAAGTAACAGATATGCACAAAGTACCCTCCTCAACACATCATATGTGGCTTGTATAGTGTAGATGTAGACTCAAGTGGTTGCTGTTAACACAGAATATCTGTTTGTGCAATATTGGGTTCCATTATTCTGAAGTTATGAAGTGCCATCAGCTACCCAACTCTCGTGGTTTCCATTTCACGGCTAGGAAGAGTAATCCTGAGGCTCTGTGCATTGAAGATGAATCAAAAAAGTAACATTTTGGTATAAATTCTAGAATAAAGTACCGATAAATGAACATTTTGCCTTCAGTCTATCTGTGTTTGCAGTAAAAATTAAATTTTTCGGTGTTGTGTAGGGTGAAGTCTTCACTTGCATTCCTATAATTATTCTACAATACCTACAGAAAGCATATAAACCACATGTTTCTTATATTATTTATATTTTATGCTTGTGAACCATTTCTCTGCAAGATGGGATGTGGATCCCAATCTACAAAATAAAGATTATATGTTGTTATATTGGCAATGTCATGCTACAATTTCATACTAAATGACAAAGATTTGATCTGACATACACAAGATAAGAAATCTCACATTCCCGTACCCCTATCTATCTCTCTATCTATCTCTTTATCTCTACTCTGTGTCCATCTATCTTTCTTTCTCCTTTCACAGGATATGTACATGGCTGTTGTACACGATCAGTTCTGTGCTAAGTCACAGTGTTAGGTAGTTTGGAAAAAAAAGACAAGTTTGAGGCACCATATGAACAGCTGCCAGTCAGACCCAAGCAGTTTGAGTATGAGGAACCACTGCTCAGGTGGTGCCTTCACTCTGTACATACATGATTGTGGAAATGCTGCTTTAACAAAGCTAATGTAAATATCACATTTTTTGTTGCTGTACTGGCCTCGTAGTAACTTAGTAATTGGAGAAGGGCGGAGAACATTAGTGAACTCACTGAAAGACTTTTATTGTCATTTCATTTAAATTAATGAATATAATATTCATATAAGACAAAACTGCATAATGAAAGTTACTGTTTTTTGTCCTTTGTAGGTTTTTAAATAGTAAATTTGCTTTTTCCTAAAATATTTGCTCCTCTTTTATTGTGATGTAACTTACTTCAAATTATTGTTATAGAATAGTAAATAATGTGTAATCCTGTCATTGTTTTACCTGAATGTTCTCCAGGTGAATTCGTCATTGGACGTGTAATTAAAGCAATGAATGCTAACTGGCATCCTCGATGTTTTCGTTGTGAGATGTGTGACAAAGAATTGGCAGACTTAGGCTTTATACGCAATCAGGGACGTGCTCTCTGCCACGAATGTAATGCTAAAGCCAAAGCAGTTGGATTGGGAAAATATGTATGCCACAAATGCCAGTAAGTTTCTTAATCATGTTGTTTTTATTAGAAAACAGTGTGTGGTTCATGATGGCTGCCTGGAAAGTATCCTCCATTGAGGTAAAAATAAAATTCCACAATAATTAACGCATTAATGCAAATGTTCCTCTTAAAACTACACATTATTATTATTTCTCTACATGATCATCATTCAGATTTAATCATGTGTGATATTTCTTAGTGCATTTACAAATTTCCTCTGCATAAATTTCCGTCACCTGAGATTGTAATCACTCCATGACATTATCTGGAAGTTCCTTGTTGGAGTCAGAGCTTTGAGAACCAAGTCTCTTCCTTACGTGTGCATGAAGAGGTGGAAATCACTGGGAGACAGGTATATGCTGTAGAGTGACAATAGATGAACTTACAGCTGGCAGTGCTGTTTTCAGCTTTCAACTGCCGAGCGTAAACAGCTTCAGGTGAAAAAAGTAGTTGTCTATAAAGCTGCAATAACGCTGAGACATTACCAAGGAGATGTATATAAAATTGTGTTCTGTGGTTGGTTGAGGTACGTGTGCAGTGAAGTTGCACCAATTGTAGGGTCCCTTTCACCAACTCTACCATAGGATTATTGTGGAAAGCACAACACTAATATTCAAGAGGCAGTGTCACTTGTTTTGAATGACACTGTTGATCCATTGTGGACGTGAAAAATTTAACAAAGAAATTCATCAAACAGCCGTGCAAATTGAAAAGTTATTTCATTTTATTTTTGCTACCAGTTTCAGCAAAAATATGCTGAAATTGGTAGCAAAATTAAAATAAAATAACTTTTCAATTTGCATGGCTGTTTGATGAATTCCTTTGTTCTTTTTTGCTACCAATTTCAGCCCTACCCCCATGAACCATGGACCTTGCCGTTGGTGGGGAGGCTTGCGTGCCTCAGCGATACAGATAGCCGTACCATAGGTGCAACCACAACGGAGGGGTATCTGTTGAGAGGCCAGACAAACGTGTGGTTCCTGAAGAGGGGCAGCAGCCTTTTCAGTAGTTGCATGGGAAACATTCTGGATGATTGACTGATCTGGCCTTGTAACACTAACCAAAACTGCCTTGCTGTGCTGGTACTGCGAATGGCTGAAAGCAAGTGGAAACTATGGCCGTAATTTTTCCCGAGGGCATGCAGCTTTACTGTATGGTTAAATGATGATGGCGTCCTCTTGGGTAAAACATTCCGGAGGTAAAATAGTCCCCCATTCGGATCTCCGGGCGGGGACTACTCGAGAGGATGTCGTTATCAGGAGAAAGAAAACTGGAATTCTACGGATCGGAGCATGGAATGTCAGATCCCTTAATCGGGCAGGTAGGTTAGAAAATTTAAAAAGGGAAATGGATAGGTTAAAGTTAGATATAGTGGGAATTACTGAAGTTCGGTGGCAGGAGGAACAAGACTTTTGGTCAGGTGACTACAGGGTTATAAACACAAAATCAAATAGGGGTAATGGAGGAGTAGGTTTAATAATGAATAGGAAAATAGGAATGTGAGTAAGCTACTACAAACAGCATAGTTAACGCATTATTGTGGTCAAGATAGATACGAAGCCCACGCCTACCACAGTAGTACAAGTTTATATGCCAACTACCTCTGAAGATGACGAAGAAATTGAAGAAATGTATGATGAAATAAAAGTAATTATTCAGATAGTGAAGGGAGATGAAAATTTAATAGTCATGGGTGACTCGAATTTGTCAGTAGGAAAATGGAGAGAAGGAAATGTAGTAGGTGAACATGGATTGGGGGTAAGAAACGAAAGAGGAAGCCGCCTGGTAGAATTTTGCACAGAGCACAACCTAATCGTAGCTAACACTTGGTTCAAGAATCATAAAAGAAGATTGTATACATGGAAGAAGCCTGGAGATACTGACAGGTTTCAGATAGATTATATAATGGTAAGACAGAGATTTAGGAGCCAGGTTTTAAATTGTAAGACATTTCCAGGTGCAGATGTGGACTCTGACCACAATCTATTGATTATGAACTGTAGATTAAAACTGAAGAAACTGGAAAAAGCTGGGAATTTAAGGAGATGGGACCTGGATAAACAGACTAAACCAGAGGTTGTACAGAGTTTCAGAGAGAGCATAAGGGAACAATTGACAAGAATGGGGGAAAGAAATACAGTAGTAGAAGAATGGATAGCTTTGAGGGATGAAGTGGTGAAGGCAGCAAAGGATCAAGTAGGTAATAAGACGAGGGCTAGTAGAAATCCTTGGGTAAAAGAAGAAATATTGAAGGTTTATAATTTATATAAAAAACAGCTACCAGCCACATGTATGGTTTAAAAAGGTTTATTATCTTCAGACCATGACCGGTTTCGGATTTTTCTTTACAAATCCATCTTCAGATGGCAGATTACAAGCATTCTTAGTTGGACCTAGTTTTGTTTGTGTTATTCGTTTGCTGCAGAGCTGTGTAGTTCTGCCTGACAAAATATTCATGCGTTTATGTTTTCGAACGCACTGACTTTAAAGAGTGTAAAAATCTTACGCTTTAAAGTCAGTGCAATCAAAAGATGTGGCCATGTGTGTCACATATTTTGATACTTGCAAACCCACTCATCAGGACTTGTGGGGTACTTCTCATTGACCTAGAATCATGAAATTCTATCATTGACCTAGTATCATGGAATTTGCAAGAAGTTAAGTGTTACAGAAAAAATAAAGAAAACAATGAAAAATCATTAATTTGTAATTATGTCATTAAAAAAATATTTATTTTGTAATTTGTTCTCTGTGTGTCTTATCTGTCTGTTAAGATCTCTTTTTCTCAGGAATTATTATAACAGCTGCACAATTACACAAAAAATTTAAATGTAAAGCTAAAGCATTCTTGAAAGTCTTAGAATTCCTGGGACCAATATTTTGCCAGTATTGATATGAATTAACAGGCAAAAATCATCAAGATTCTTGATTCCTGCAATGAGTGAATTATCTATGTATATAATTAAATTTGCACGGAAACCTCAGAGAGAGAGAGAGAGAGAGAGAGAGAGAGAGAGAGAGAGAGAGAGAGAGTCCTACTAGCTTGTGCCCCCCCCCCCCCCCACTCTCTCTGTGCGTGCGTGCGTGTGTGTGTGTGTGTGTGTGTGTGTGTGTGTGAGAGAGAGAGAGAGAGAGAGAGAGAGAGAGAGAGAGAGAGAGAGTCCTACTAGCTTGTGCCCCCCCCCCCTCTCTCTCTCTCTCTCTCTCTCTCTCTCTCTCTCTCTCTCACACACACACACACACACACACACACACACGCACATTTTTTTATACCTGCACAAATGAGAGAGAGAGACTTTGTCTGAAAGCTAGTGTTTTCCCACAGTCTGCTTTTAAATGAGCATCTCTGCCAATCATTGCTACTTATATGTGCTCAGTAGCAATCCACAGTAGTGTGCCCAGCACAATATATTCTTATGAGGCACTAACATTGTATTTTTCGCATATTGAAATTTACAGCAAAACTGCTTGTTTGACTGCTTAAAAATTAAAACTAATAACTGCAATCATATTATGGCCATCCATGTGGTGGATTAATGCCTCTTTACAAATTAACTGAAATTTATTTCAGTATTTCTTACTTACTGTTTCTTTTCCTCCCTTGTATCATAGTGGTTTGATTGATGATAAACCTCTTCGTTTCCGTGGGGAAGTCTATCATCCATACCATTTCAACTGTGCCGCTTGTGGCACGGAA
This sequence comes from Schistocerca piceifrons, assembly GCF_021461385.2. Classification (NCBI taxonomy): domain Eukaryota; kingdom Metazoa; phylum Arthropoda; class Insecta; order Orthoptera; family Acrididae; genus Schistocerca; species Schistocerca piceifrons. Next base: position 446,118,379 of record NC_060139.1, read on the forward strand.
CTTAATTCTGATGCACGGGAAGTGAGAAGTCGACCAGGATTTACTGCAAACGAAATGGTAAGTTCATAACAGCTTGGAAACAGAGCATAAATTGGGCAGGACTGTGCAACGATGCACTACATTTGTAAATGTGGTTTTTTTTTGTGAACTGTATTATGTTTACAAATAAGATTTTATACATGCCTGCAAAATAAGTGTAATTCATTTTTCATTTCAAAATGGCTAGTATAGATAATTTACATCTTACTTCTGCAGACGTAATGTCTTGAGTAGATTAATTAAAAATGGGAGAGGATGCTATGGTATCTCTTATCTTTGTTACACATAAGTGACTATGAAAGCAAAGTTTAAATACTATGGTAGAGTAATCAAAAGTGCAAAAAAGAGTAAAATCCATAGCCATGTGGAAGATGAAGAATGCATAATCTTAAGAGACCATCAAGAACTTGAATTTAGATGAGTATATAAATGACTATTACATGAACACACCAACAAACCTAATCAAACAAAAACTCAGCAAATGAACTGTAGGGAAGATCAGTGTTGCTGATTTTGAATCTCAGAGACTTTCTGAGAGCAGTAAAATCACTGATAAGTAAAATGTTATCTGGCTTATATGTGTTATCATTTTCTATCCTAACTGAATGTACTAGTACAATTTCTAAACCTCTATCACATTTTATAAATATGTTTTCATAGAAGGTGTGTTAAAAATACTGCTCTGAAAATGAGTAGCTAGAGACTCATATTATAACTGCCAGCCTTCTCATACGATAGAAACTGTCATGAAAAACATAGTATCAATTTTTTTGGAAAGTCTGAACCTTCTCCACTCATCGATACTGTAGTCATAGAATTTTGAAATGGCTTCTGTAAAGGTAGGAAAGCAGACAGAGCTATGATCCTGCTCATAGAAGAAATTTGTGAGTGGACTGGACCAGAGAAAAGCAGTATTGGAATAAATTTTAACTTACCAAAAGCATATTATCCAATGCAGTGCAATATCATATTGGGTAAATTAGACAAAATTAGTGTATTTTTCTTCCTCTACACTCTGCAAACCACTGTGAAATGCATATTGGAGGGAGCTCCCACTATACCACATATTATTATGGCTGTTCCCCATTCCTTTCATGTATGGAGATTGGGGAGAGCGATTCCAGACTACGGGAGCAGAGCATTCCGATTTCTAACTTCGAAAGTTACTTACTGAAGTTTTGCAAGTAGGCTTTCCTGAAATAGTTAACATCTGTCTCCAAATCATCTCTCAGTTAAGATTCGCAGCATCTTTGTGACACTCTCCCATGGGACAAATAAATCTGTGACTGTTCTTCTTGCTCTTTTTGTACACAGTCAAAATTTCACATTAACCCTGTATGTTATGGATTGCATGCATCACAATATCTTAGGATGGGTTTCACAAGTGTTTTGTAAGCAACCTCCTTTGTACACTGAATGTGTTTTTTAGTATTCAACCAGTGCACTGAAGTCTGCAACCTGCTTCAGCTATGACTGAGCCTACAAAAATTATTACACCTAGGCATTGGTCTGAGTTATCTGATCGTAATTGTAATTCATTGATATTGCAGTCATAGAATACTATTTTTTCGAACATTTAAAGCAAGTTGCTAAGATATGATTGAATATTTGTGCAGATGCTTTTCAGGGGTTACTTCATTATGGGTAACTGCATCATCTGCTGAAAAATGTGAGGTTATTATTAAGATTGTCTGCCAGATCATTAATATACAGTGTGAACAGCAAGCGTCTCAAGACACTTTCCTGAATGATGTCTGAAGTTAATTCCACATCTCTCGTTTATTCTCCATCTAAAATATATGCTACTTCCTCCATGCCAAAAAATTCTCATTTCGGTTGCAAATTTTGTTTAATTTCCCATATGATTATTCTCTCATTAAGAATTGTTCATGGTATTGAGTTAAATGCTTTTCAGAAGTCACAAATACTGCATCTCTCTGACCACCTTAGTTAATGACTTTCAGAACATTGTGTGAGAAAAGCACGAATTGTGTTCCAGAAGATCAATATCTACAGAATCCATGCTGATGGGCATGAAGGAGGTCATTCTGTTCAAGGTAGCACATTACGTTTGGTCTCCAGATATGTTCTAAGATTTGAAAACAAACTTATCACAACTGTTACTCTTTTTACACATGTATGTGATTTGCACTTTCTTCCAACAACTAGGCACAGAATCAGATAGTTATCCTATTGGGCCCTAGTGTATTCTTCAGATTTATGGATTTCAACCGTTGCTTTAGAAGGTGGGAGTGGAGAGGAGGAGAGGGGAGGTAGTAAATATAAGAATCACAGAATTAAATTCACTTCAAACAGCCAACCTCTTAATGGACATCCAATGAGACTGTGTTTGAGGACTGTTCATATTTCATATTTATGTTAATGACATTAGGGTCCTTGGTAATAGTGCACAAATCACATTTTTTGCTTTAATACACAAATAAAAATTTTTCCTGTAGTTCACAAATTACATTTTTTGTTGGAAGTCAGCATTTGCCAGACATTGCAGGCAGAGTTTTGAAGTTTGACTTAAATTTGCTGGCTGCAAATCTTTCAAAAAGCAGTTTCATTTGGTTCTGAAAAAAATTGTTATTAAAAACTTGTAAGTATTAATAATCACAAAACAGAGAGCTACCACTGCATTCTTGGGTTTGCATCTGGATATTGGAAGATCCATGTTCTATATCTCTCAAGTAAATTGAACTCATTTTGTTTTGCTTTACATTTAATCACAAACATAAGCCACGTTGAATGAGCCAGAGATGCTCATTTTTCATATTTCCACTCTATAATTATGTGTAATCCAATTGTGAGAGCAGGGTGAAACAAATCTCAAAACAGTTTTCGTTGTACAAAAACAGTCTGTAGGAATAATAACAAAAAGGTCCTCCACTCAAATATTTGTTCTGATAAATATATTTCTCTTGCCTTGTACCCTTGTTTCAGGACAATGTATAAGCTGTTGCAGTGTACATGTTTTTATTATCAATACAACATATAAGTATCCAAATATTCTTGTGTAATGCAGGAGTAAATGACATGGTGCTGATGTAAATATTAATGTGATAGGAAGTGTTAGCCGTCTGAAGAAGGGCATGATAGCCTGAAATTAGTTTAGCATTGATATAAAGCATTTTTTTAAAAAATTGTGTTATTCACCAACATTTAAGAACAATTATCTGGTTTGCAAATATGTCATGCTAAAATACTTGAGTGATGTGAACGATTACTCAAGTAAAATTCCATAAAGAGTTGTTGAAAAAAATAAAAATAAAAAAGGGAAGGCTGTAATGTTATGTCTTAAAACATTAATGTTTTGTAATCCTCCAATAATTCTTTCTTCTGTTCTCTCTCTCATATGTTACGCAAAAACCAAAGAATGGAAACTCCAGGAAGGATAGTCTCATATGTTTTGTTTTCTTTTGGTTTTCTGGTATTGTTACTAAAGCAAAGTGTGTAATTTCCACAAAGAATTTTCACTCTACAGCAGTGTGTAACTGCTTGATAGGTTCCCAGGAATTACACCAGATAATATTGTGCGGTTTTTACAATATTATCCGGCATAATTCCCGGGAACCTATCAAGCAGATGCAGCACCGGGAAAACCCTCAACCAGCACAGTGTGTAACTGATATGAAATTATTTAGCAAATAAAATGCCAGACCAGGACTGAAATATGGAACCTTTGCTTTCTCTGGGCAAGTGCTCTACCAGCTGTGCTATCCAAGTAAGACTCACGGCCCACTCTCACAGCTTAACTTCCACCAGCACTTGCCTGCGAAAGGCAAAGGTCTCAGGTTTGAGTCCCAGTTCGGCACACAGTTTTAATCTACCGGGAAGTTTCTAATTGTATGCCTGTTCTGCATTGTGCCTTACACTGTTTAATATTAACTTTAAACATTGTAAGGTCCTGGTTAGAATATTAACAATCTTATTAACGGGATAGATTGCTACTCGCAGTAAAGACGACACATTTGAGTTGCAGACAGGCACAGCAAAAGACTGTTACACAATGACTTTTGTCCAGTGATGTCTTCAAAAATGAAAACACCCACACATTCACGCCTGCAAGCATGCCTCACGCACACACCAGCTGTTTCCGGTTCCTCCATTTCATAACATTGTTAATGCTCCCTTTATGTATTGAAATAGGTCTCAATCCTTTAAATTGTATTGAGTAGTCTTTATGGTATCAAATTATGTATTTATTTGACATATGATACTGTATTATATTTTGATGAATAAACAAAATGAAATCCTTGTTTTGTTTCTAGCATGCAGTGTTTGCCCCAAAAATATCCACAGTGACATATTAGCATAAAAAATCAATTGGAATCTTTTTAAAATGATCCCAAAATTACATTTGCTTTTGGTCAGTATTCAATAAAAGTGGCACCTATTTTACATAAAACTTTTTCAAAGTTAATCACTCATGCAGAATGTACTATACTCTTTTTTTCCACTTATGGTAAATTTGCATTCAGATGCCCATTTCTTAACTGCTGAAAATGAAGGAAAAGACTCTTTTATAAAACTTTCCTAACTTTGGGTGAATTTCTGTTGAGTCCAGCAGTCTAAAGCAAAGAATTTTGTGGCTCTTTGGTATTGGATCTAATCTGTTTTAATGAGACACATGCTCCTCCGCTCCTTTAGAAATTGTATAACTTAAAATGTGTGGCAGATCTTGACTTACATTATAACACAATAACCAATATAACAAAAACAAAATTTCATTTACATTAATTCTATCTCTCTGGCAGGCCAAGGTTTTTAAAATTTTACAATTTAAGATGCATTTCATTATATTTGAAACTTTTTTTTGCCTTCAGAATGAACTGTATTGCCTGCGATGCCATGATAAAATGGGTATTCCTATATGTGGAGCATGTCGTCGTCCAATAGAGGAACGTGTTGTCACTGCTTTGGGAAAGCATTGGCATGTTGAGGTGAGAGGCAAAACAGTATCATATTGTTAGTTTGTACAAGCTGAATATTTTGTGTTTGTGCTTACTAGTTATGTTACTTTGTGGTGTACAATACATTTCAGTTTTTCACTATGTTTTTAGACCGATGAGTCAAAACAGACACTGATACATGCTGATTTTAGGGTATGAGTACATACCAAACTACATGATGCATCTTAGTTGTCAACAGGCCACTGTTGAGGAAGGTAGTCTAGATATCCTCATGTGGAGGATGTTGACATTTGATATGTCTACCACCAGCTATAACTGGCAGATGACTCACATCATGTGCACCTGTTTTTTCACCTACTACACAGCACATGTGGCCTCTACCATTGGAAACAGAATTCACTATACCATTGCTCCTTGTTTAAGGTAAACGTCAGGATGATTTGTTTGAGAGGGCACAACCAATTTACTTACCCATCGTACCATTGCCCATTCTCTTGCTTGATGTCTAATACTGAGTGAGGTATCACAGTGGGCAGCACACTGGACTTGCATTTGGGAGGATGATGTTTCAAACCTACATCTGGCCATCCTGATTTAGGTTTTCCATGATTTCCCTAAACCGCTTCTGGCAAATGTCGGGATGGTTGTTTTGTGGATCTTTTCTGCTACCCTTCTTGTAGATGGGTGTGACCTGTGCTTGAAAGGGCATGGCCGACTTCCTTTCCCATCCTTTCCTAATCTGATGGGACCGATGACTTCACTGGTTGGTCTCCTCCCCCAAATCAACCAATTTCCTCTCCCATCCATCTTTATGTGAGTTTCTGCTTCATCTTTAATGATCTCATAGTCAGTGCGACATAAAATTCTAATCTTATCTCTTTCCATCTCTAATCACCTCAACTTCATCTTTTTTTTAAACTGTGCCAAAATGGTTTGAGAACATGTGAAGGTCCTTGTGTGGCCCACAAGGTCAACAAACTTCAGTCCTACTGAGCACATACGGGATGCCATTGTACCTTGGACCAACTCGGACAAATCTGCATGAGCTGTGGGACACGTTTGAGCAGTTGTGGATCAGGATGTTTTCCCAGTGGTTTTGGTGTATAGTGGAGTCCACACCATGATGGATCATCGCCATCATCAAGGCCAGAGTGGGTGTTGCTTGTTACTATATACAAGGCTCTAATTTAATTAATAATTAGTGTAGATAGCATTCTGATGCCCAATAGCTGCAAGATGGCACATTAGTTATGGTACTATTTCCTTACACCACTTAAGGTGATTCTGAGGAAGATTTTTTTGAAAGAACTGTTGCAGATTTACTGTTGAGTGCTTGTCTAGTGCAAGCTCATGCTCCATCTCTAATGAGATCAGTGTTGACAAGATGTTAAACACTAATCATCTGCCACCTCCCCTCCCCACACCCCCTCCTTTTGTAAGAGATTTCTGTATCTGCCATCATTTTCTGCGTAAATCATCTTCAGAAAGTCACAGTATCTTGTGATCTACTCCACAATTCTCCTTTCGAAACAATTACTTCTCTAGTATACCTGGGAACATGCTCTCCTGAGACACCATAGGGAGGTTTGTAACTTCTTTATCTTTCTTTGTTTCCTTTTCCTTTGTTTATCACATTATTTAGTCCCATCATACACTGATCTGACAAAATATATGGGATAGCAATATGCACGTATACAGATGGCAGCAGTATTGCGAACAAAGGGTGTGAAAGCGTAGTGCAGTGGTGGCTCTGTCATTTGTATTTGGCTGAATCATGTGAACAGGCTACTGATATGATTATGACCGCATGACTTTGAACGTGGAATGGTTGTTGGAGCTAGATGCATGGGACATTTTATTTTGGAACTTGTTAGGGAAGTCAATATTCTGAGATCCACAGTGTCAAAAGTGTGCTGAGAATACCAGATTTCAGGCATTACCTCTCACTGTGAACAACGCAATGGCCAATGGCCTTCACTTAACGACAGAGAGCAATGGCGTTTGCATGGATTTGTCAGTGCTAACAGACAAGCAACCCTGTGTGATATAAATGCAGAAATCAATGTGGGATGTATGATGAACATATCCCTTAGGACAGTGCTGTGTAATTAGTAATTAATGGGCTATGGCAGCAACCAATTACTGATGCAAGTCCCTTTGCTAACAGCACGACATCAACTGCAATGCTTCTCCTGGGATTGTGACCATATTAGTTGGACACTGGCAACTGGAAAACTGTGGCCTGGTTCGGTGAGTTCAATTTCATTTGGTAAGAGCTGATAGTAGGCTTCAAGCATGACACAGATACCATAAAGCCGTGGATCCAAGTTGGCAAAGAGGCTCTGTGCAAGCTGGTGGTGGCCTCATATAGTGTGAGCTTTGTTTACATGGAATGGAACCAATCATCAACTAAAAATGGTTACATTTGGCTGCTTGGAGACCATTTGCAGCCATTCATGGATGTCGTGCTCTCAGACAATGATGGAATTTTTAAGATGACAATGTGCCATGTTACCAGGACACAATTGTTCACTATTGGCTTGAAGAACATTCTGGACAGTTAAAGCGAACAATTTGGCCTCCCAGGTTGCCCATTATGAATTCCATCGAACATTTATGGAACATAATCAAGAGGTCAGACCATGTATAAAATCCTGCACTGGCAACATTTTGCAATTATGGATGGCTACACAGGCAGCATAGATCATTATTTCTGCAAGGGACTCCCAATAACTTGTTGAGTCCATGCCATGTCAAGTTGTTGCACTATGCTTGGCAAAAGGAGGTGCAATATGATATTAGGTGGTATTTCATGACTTCTGTCACCTCAGTGTATTAGTAGCAGCCCTATAGAAAGTTTCAGACCTTTAAACTATGAAAGCAAAGAAGGAATACTTTGTTAATGGATCATATCTGAACCACTTTAATTCTGATAGTGATAGTGTACTGTCTGCATCTGGTACAGACAGAAAACAAAAGCAAGAGCTTAATGGAGGAAGTTTGAAAATCACCTTGAAAGTTAGTTATAATAAGACTAAAATTATGTATACCTGACCTATTGTGGGGGGGGGGGGGGGGGGGGGGTTGGGCAAGTGCTAATAGGACTTACACGTAGAGGGTTCCCTACAGACTTAATTATTTGTATAGACAGTTCAACCAGCCTTGAGAATCGAGAATCTCAATGATTTTGCCTGTTATTGACTTTGATACTAATAAGATATTGGTACCAGGAATTTCAAGACTTTTGTGAATGTATTAATTTTAAGTTTGTGATATAATTACAAATTTTCAATTTCATGATTTTTTCATTTACTTCTACTGTGAAACATTGCTTCTTTCCAAATTTCATGACTATATAAGTTGTAATGAGTGAGTTTGCAGCTAACAAAATATGTGAAATAAATGGCCATATTTTTTTATTCCAATTACTTTTACACCAGCAACACGTTCACCCATTCCTATCCATTAACCAAATGGACAAACATACACAGTCAGATAATAAATGACAATTCTTTTTCTGTTTGAGATAATTACAAATCAACAACTTTCATATATTTGCTGCACTTGTTGTGTGAATCCTTGCTTCTTGGGCAAATTTTATGATTCTAGGCCAAAAGGAAGTACCCTATAGGTTTTGATGAGCGAGTTTGCAAAAGTCAAAATATGTGACATAAATGGCAGTACCTTTTGATTGCGTTGACTTAAAAGCTTACATTTATTACACTGCCAAGAGACCTTAGATCTTAGTTACGTGACATAAATTTCAACTTGATACGTCTACCCTTAATGACCTGACAGACAAAACAGCTGCATTATGAATGACAAAAAGTGATTCCCCCCCATGTGATTTAATTACAAATTATAAATGTTGAGATTTTTGCCTTTGGTTCTACTGTGAAACTTAGTTTCTTGCCAAATCTCATGATTCTATGTCAACGGGAAGTACCTTATAGGTTTTGATGAATGAATTTGGGAGTATCAAAATACATGCGTCTATACTCTGCAAACCACCATGAGAGGCATAGCAAGAGGGTACATCCCATGGTACCAATTATTAGGGTTTCTTCCCATTCCATTCACGTATGGAGAGTGAGAAGAATGCTTGTTTGAATGCCCTAATGCGTGCTGTAATTATTGTAATCTTATCCTCACGATGCCAATGTGAGTAATATTGTGAACAATAAGTTGTAGTACATTCCTAGAATCATCATTTAAAGACAATTTTTGAAACTTTGTTAATAGACTTTCTCGGTATAGTTTACCTCTGTCTTCAAAAGACTTCCAGTTCAGTGCCTTCCGTATCTTTGTGACACTCTCCCCCAGATCAAACAAACCTATGACCATTTGTGCTGCCCTTCTCTGTATATTGCAACATCCACTGTTAGTCCTCTTTGGTACGAGTCCCACACACTTGATAAATTTTCTGGAACTGGTTGCACAAGGGATTTGTGAGCAATCTCCTTCGTAGACTGATTGCACTTCCCCAGTATTCCAGCAATAAACTTAAGTCTATCTCATGTTTTACCCACGACTGAGCCTATGAGATCATTCCATTTCATGTCCGTGCAAAGTGTGACACCCAGGTATTTTTATGGGTTGGCCAATTCCAGCAGTGACTCATTGATGTTAAAAGATACTACATTTTCTGGTTTTGTGAAGTGCACAGTTTTACATAGCCAAACATTTAAAGCAAGTTCCCAGTGTGCACCACTTTGAAATTTTATCAAGATCTGACTGAATATTTATGCAGCTCCTCACGGATAGTGCTTGATTATAGATAACTGCATCACCTGTAAAAAAAATCTTAAGTTACTATTATCATCATCTCCCATGCCATTAATATACAACGTGAACAGCAAGGCTCCTAACACATTACCCTGGGGCTCACCTGAAGTTACTTCTACATCTGACGATGACCCTCCACCGAAGATAACATGCTGCATCCTCCCTACCAAAAAGTCCTCAATTCAGTCACAAATTTCACTTGATAAGCAATATGATCTTACTTTTGACAATAAGCATATGTGTGGTACTGAATCAACTGCTTTTTGGAAATCGAGAAGTACTGCTTCTACCTGATTGCCATGATCCAAAGGTTTCAGGATGTCATGTGAATGATGGGAGTTGGGTTTCCCATGATGGATGTTTCCATACTACATTCTGGTTGGTATTGAGAAGGACTTTCTGTTCAAGATACCTCATTATGATTGAGCTCAGAATATGATCTAAGATTCTATAGCAAATCGATGTCAAGGATATTGGATGGTTGTTTTGTGGATCATTTCTGCTACCCTTCTTGTAGATGGGTGTGACCTGTGCTTTTTCCAAGAACTGGGGATCTAAGATATAGTTAGAAGAGGGGCTAACTCAGCTGCAAATTCAGTATATAATTTGGTAGGGATTCCATCAGCCCCTGGAGCTTTGTTCAGTGGAGCTTTTTCTCAATATCACTGATAATAGTGCTTAGTTTATTCACCTTTTCAGTGGTATAAAAATTAAATTTGGGCAATTCTGCTGAGTTTTACTTTGTATAGGAACATTTGAAAATGGAGTTAAGCATTTCAGCATTTGCTTTGCTACCCTCAATTTTGGTTCCTGTGTCATTCACTAAGGACTGGACCTAAGTTTGGTGTCACTAACAGCCTTTACACGTGACCAGAATTCTTTGAGATTTGTCAAATATCATTTGACAATATTCTGCTACAGGCCTATTTGTTGCCACAAGACCCAATATATTTCCATCATGATGGGGCTACTAACAATCTGTTGTAGGAAGTTTCCAGAGATGGCATGTAGAAATGTTTCACAGGATGTCTTATCACACCTATCATTAACAAAACTGTGATTTTCCCAGTTAGTTGGTTGATGATTGTAGGCTCCACCAGTGATAAGATTATGACAAGGGAAACTATGTACAAATGAACAGAGGTTTTCTCTAAAGTTGTTGGCTACATCCAGTTATCATTTTATGCCCACCAACCCTGATACTAAGTCTTGCCCAAATAGCTCACATTGAAATTCAATTTCCCATTTGCGTATTCTTTATGTACAGTTATGTATTTTTCTGAAAAATCTCACTGCTATCAATTTCAGGTTTCAACCAGCTCTCTGTAGCTGGTATTATGTGGACTTCACTACTTTTTGTGAGCATTTCAAACTCTGGTACTTTGTTGCAAATGCTTCAGCAGTTTAGCATTAGGATTTTAATACTCTCACCTATGGGCGACATTTCTTTCAATCTTACCCTGGTACTTCTGGGTTTCCTGCAGCTGTTGTTACCTGAATTGGATGGAGAGTTTCCTAATCTAAAAACCCATGTATGCACTTCACACAGAGTCAACTGCCTGAGTAGCAGCATCTGATGTTTAGTGTACACCTAACCCATTTATCGTGAGCCTACAGTTCTCAGCCCTACGGCACAAGTCGAGGAAGTTGTTGCCCAGCTTGTCACAGAACCTTCGAAGCCTCTGGTTCAGTCCTTCCACTCGAACTAATGGGCCACAATTAGTTCTGCGGACAATGCTGCAAATTGTGAGCTTCGTACAGACTCCATGTTCCAACATGGGTCATAATCCGCAGTTAATTTCACCCTGTTCCCTCAGTGCCTGCTGGAATAGCCTCTTCAATATGTTGAATGAGGCTCCTTGGCATTCACACTGCATGCTCCTGGTGCCCTTTCCTGTCCCTTCCTGCCATTTCTGTGAGGGGTACCATCATTCGCTCTTAAATTTGAACTGCCAGTGAGCAATACACCCCTACCGTTTTGTATTTGCCTCCTCTCGACACTGAACAAAACCGGTTTCCCCAAATCAGGTGAAGTGAGTTCCATTGGCTCAGTTTCTGTGAAAGACAGCACCCCAAACTTGGTGGTTAGGGGGATTGGTACTACACCCTGGGTCTGATGCTGGTATCACAGGTATATGACTCTTGGGAGCTCTTCCAGCACACCAGTTTGCAGCAGCTGCCAATTGTTTGACAGCAGTCAGGTTTATTTCCAGCTGCATATTAACTTCAACCAACTCATCCCATATTAAGAGAACAGCATTCGCAATGGAGCTTCCTTTTTCCTGGTGCAATGTATTAAAACTTGAAATTCAACCAAGTGATAATCATTTAATCTATTGAACTAAAAAGTTACTAATTCCCTATAGGAATTGAAGCAAACACACAAAACACGATTTATATTAAGACGACACAAAAACCTATGTTAAAAATTACTAGTTTTCTATTGAGGTTGATTACAGTTGTTAGGGAACACGAAAACATAGTTCATTTACGATAAATGTAGGTAGTATATAGGGCTACTCTTCTTTAAGGAAAACTAGATATAACAGAAAATTTTAGAATATTTGCTACAGTAACTAAGTCATGTGACATAAATGGCAACACTATGTGATTGTGTTGACTTGGAAGCTTCAAGCTTTTACCCTGCTAAGGGACCATAGGCCTTAGTATGTGACATAAATTTCAGCTTGATACCTCTGGCAGTTCCTGAGAAAGGGGTTTTTGATAGTTAGACAGACAGGCGGACAAAAAACAGTGTGATCCTATAAGGGTTCCATTTTTACCAGTTGAGGTACAGAATCCTAAGAAGGGCAAATTGACAAGAAAGTCATAGAACCAAGTGATCACTTGTTGTATTTATGATAGTTGTAGATAACAACTGGATAGACATTTGAGGAACTAAACATGAGTAAAAATGAACTGGATTTTTTAAAAATTAAGCTTCTGTTGTGCGTGAAAAGAAAAGTAAACAGATTGTATAACCAGTTTCATCTTCCGACCATGAAACACGGGTGTTTAACCTAAAATCCATGCAAAAACTGAGGGTTGTTCAATGAGGATTGAACATTACTTGATGCAAATTAAGAGGAGGGATGTGGGGGGGGGGGGGATCTAGGTACTTAATGGATTGTAAAATGCAATTACGATTGATGAAAGGGTAATGGAGGAGGGCAGAGCATGAAGCCAAGTGAGTGGATGGTAGATAGACAAAGGAATTCTTTGCTGCATTCTATGAGATATAAAAGAACGAGATAGTGACCTAATGAAAGGTGGGTATATGACATTAAAAGTATGCTAGAATGACGTTGCATATAGCTGAAGTCTCGTAATGCATTTAAAAGTCTAGGAGGCCTTCATCTAGCATTGGATGTCAGATACTCGTGACATGTATCACAATTCAGTATCCCCCTTACAGACTGCTGGGATGCATAGAAGGTGATGAGTACAATAACGATATTTTTGGGAGTGGGAACCCATGTCTGTAGACAAGCAATTTGCATACTACAGGAACAAATGTGTGCAACACAACAAAAATGTATTCTACATGTCTAATGGGCGAAAGTGTGAGAGTGATGTAACATGACTCTGATAAGAAACTGTATTCCCAGGTAAGACAGTGAATGTACTTGCTTATTTGTTTACTTAATAACAGAGTTTATCTGCTGATCATAGACTCAAATTTCTGTGGGACATCACATTTCTCAGGTGTTTAAACATTATTCATTTATCAAATTAATCTGGCTTCTTGTGCCATTGTGTTGTTTTGTATACTTTATGTTATAATGTTTAATAAATTCATTACATTTTAAGCTGGAATTAATGGTCACTGCAAGATTATATGGCAAAATGATTCTAGATGGACATTAGCAACACTGTGACTTACAGCATCTCACCCTCTACAACAGCTCCGTTTCTCCAAATGTTTTGTCAGATATCTCCAGAAGTTTCCTAGCAAACTGAAAGAAATCATTAAGATCTCTCTAGCAGCTGTTGGCCATCATGCTTACAGTTCTGTGACAAAAGGTGTTGCTCTGACATTGTGTATCTGTAGGGAAGAAGGTCCTCTGACAATTTTCAAACAGAAAAGTGCTTGATATTGTTGTTGTAGTCTTCAGTCCAGAGACTGGTTTGATGCAGCTCTCCATGCTACTCTATCCTGTGCAAGGTTCTTCATCTCCCAGTACCTACTGCAACCTACATCCTTCTGAATCTGTTTAGTGTATTCATCTCTTGGTCTCCCTCTACGATTTTTACCCTCCACGCTGCCCTCCAATACTAAATTGGTGATCCCTTGATGCCTCAGAATATGCCCTACCAACCTATCCCTTCTTCTAGTCAAGTTGTGCCATAAATTTCTCTTCTCTCCAATTCTATTCAGTACGTCCTCATTAGTTACGTGATCTACCCATCTAATCTTCAGCATTCTTCTGTAGCACCACATTTCGAAAGCTTCTATTCTCTTCTTGTCCAAACTATTTATTGTCCATGTTTCACTTCCATACATGGCTACACTCCATACAAATACTTTCAGAAACGACTTCCTGACACTTAAATCTATACTTGTTGTTAACAAATTTCTCTTCTTCATAAATGCTTTCCTTGCCGTGGCCAGTCTACATTTTATATCCTCTCAACTTCGACCATCAACAGTTATTCTGCTCCCCAAATAGCAGAAGTCATTTACTATTTTAAGCATCTCATTTCCTAATCTAACTCCTGCAGCATCACCCAATTTAATCTGACTACATTCCATTATCCTCGTTTTGCTTCTGTTGATGTTCATCTTATATCCTCCTTTCAAGACACTGTCCATTCCGTTCAGCTGCTCTTCCAGGTCCTTTGCTGTCCCTGACAGAATTACAATGTCATCGGCGAACCTCAAAGTTTTTATTTCTTCTCCATGGATTTTAATTCCAACTCTGAATTTTTCTTTTGTTTCCTTTACTGCTTGCTCAATATACAGATATAATAACGTCGGGGATAGGCTACAACCCTGTCCCACTCCCTTCCCAACCACTGATTCCCTTTCATGCTCTGCAGTAGGTACTGGGAGATGAAGAACCTTGCACAGGATAGAGTAGCATGGAGAGCTGCATCAAACCAGTCTCTGGACTGAAGACTACAACAACAACAATATCAAGCACTTTTCTGTTTGATAACTGCCATCTAGTTTCAGTACAAATTGTAAATAGCACTTCGGTCCCTGTATTTTACCCCTGCCACCTTCAGAATTTGAAATAGAATTTTCCAGTCAACATTGTCAAAAGCTTTCTCTAAGTCTACAAACGCTAGAAACGTAGGTTTGCCCTTCCTTAATCTATTTTCTAAGATAACTCATAGGGTCAGTATTGCCTCACGTGTTCCAACATTTCTACGGAATCCAAACTGATCTTCGCCGAGGTCAGCTTCTACCAGTTTTTCCATTCGTCTGTAAAGAATTCATGTTGGTATTTTGCAGTCGTGGCTTATTAAATTGATAGTTCGGTAATTTTCACATCTGTCAACATCTGCTTTCTTTGGGATTGGAATTATTATATTCTTCTTGAAGTCTGAGGGTATTTCACCTGTCTCGTACATCTTTCTCACCAGATGGTAGAGTTTTGTTAGGCCTGCCTCTCCCAAGGCTGTCAGTAGTTCTAATGGAATGTTGTCTACTCCCAGGGCCTTGTTTTGACTTAGGTCTTTCAGTGCTCTGTCAAACTCTTTATGCAGTATCATATCTCCTATTTCTTCTTCATCTACATTCTCTTCCATTTCTATAATATTGTCCTCCTGTACATCGCCCTTGTATAGACCCTCTATATACTCCTTCCACCTTTGTGCTTTCCCTTCTTTGCTTAGAACTGGGTTTCCATCTGAGCTCTTGATATTCATACAAGTCGTTCTCTTTTCTCCAAAGGTCTCTTTAATTTTTCTGTAGGCAGTATCTAACTTAACCCTAGTGGTATGTGCCTCTACATCCTTACATTTGTCCTCTAGCCATCCCTGCTTAGCCATTTTGCACTTCCTGTCGATCTCATTTTTGAGACTTTTGTATTCCTTTTTGCCTGCTTCATTTACTGCATGTTTATATTTTCTCCTTACATCAATTAAATTCATTATCTCTTCTGTTAAGCAAGGATTTCTACTAGCCCTCGTCTTATTACCTACTTGATCCTCTGCTGCCTTCACCACTTCATCTCTCAAAGCTGCCAATTCTTCTTCTACTGTATTTCTTTTCCCCATTCTTGTCAATCGTTCCCTAATGCTCTCCCTGAAGCTCTCTACAACCTGTGGTTCTTTCAGTTTATCCAGGTCCCATCTCCTTAAATTCCCAGCTTTTTCCAGTTTCTTCAGTTTTAATCTGCAGTTTATCTGCTCAATATTAACAAAAATATAAATTTCATTATGTTTATGTACAACTTTTTTCTAATCAGTCTTAAGTAATAGCCCATTGTCACAGCCATATCACTCACTCGGGTATAAATGTTACTTGTGGACTAAATAATCGTATCTTAAACCTTAATCCCTTAAAAGTACTGCCTGCGAATCAGCAAAAACACCCAAAAATAGTTCACTGTTGTACTTGGCTAGTATTGTTTCACTATAAGGATTTGCACAGATTAATTTTGTAATCTCTATCACTAAAGAAATATATGTGTTGGGGGGATATGTCTTTCACTGACTGTCATATGCGGTGTTTAAATGTATAATCTGCTCTATATTTTCAGCATTTTGTTTGTGCCAAGTGTGAGAAACCTTTTCTGGGCCATAGACATTATGAGAAAAAGGGTTTAGCCTATTGTGAAACTCATTACCATCAGTTATTTGGAAATTTGTGCTTTGTCTGTAACCAAGTGATTTCGGGAGATGGTAAGTGGCATTTGATATTGGTAATTTAATGGAAAACTACATTTATCAGATATTTAATCATATTTTGCTGTTACAGTTTTCACTGCTATGAACAAAGCTTGGTGTGTTCACCACTTTGCATGTTCCATCTGTGATCAAAAGATGAATCAGCGTACCAAGTTTTACGAATTTGACTTGAAGCCTGTGTGTAAGAAATGTTATGAGAAATTTCCATCTGAATTGAAACGCCGATTACGTAAGGCTCATGAGCAGACACCCAAGAAAACCTCTGCATAAGATGAAAGGTAATAACTATATCATTGACAGTTATTGTACTCACCTTTTTATTTTATTTTATATGCTATTTAGGTACTTGAATTTTATATGTCATCTTGTATTAGGCTCTGCAGAAATGTTGCTCTACCATTACAAGGAAAAAATATTCCCTTTATTACAAAATACAGTCCTAGAACAGGATTCAATAAACAAGGTGCAGGGTGTTTTCATGTATGAGACAAGCACTGTCTCCAACACTCAAGTGGGAACCAGTTCCCCTGTAAGCAGGCTCTGACACTCCAGCTCAGTATTCAGACAGTGTGGTGGATGGTGTATCAATTATAGCCAAGAATAATATGTATGATTTAGAATCAGCCTCAGAAGGAAGTCAAAGAAAATTGTTGCACCATTAAGTTATTTAGATTTGTATCAGTAGCATCTGCTCACAGAACTCTCTACGAATGAAACATTACAAAGTAATATAGTACATCGTCTGACCAGTTCATGTACTATTGCTCAATGTCAGTACTGCAACATCTCTGTTGTAGTGTGTGTGTAATGAAGAACTTGATCTTGAAATGTTGAACGCTTTTATGATGAGGCAGAAATAAATCTATGTATGGGAACTCTCAGAAGAGTTGACACTGTAGCTCTGAGAAACCTCAACAGTTTCATCGGCAGCCTCTGCACAACATGAAAATGAGGGTATGGTGTGGAATTAGTGTGATGCAAATTATTAGACCAATCTTTTACCAGCAAACCACATCTTTTGAAAGGTACATGAACAATATACTGGAACCTTGTTTCAAAGACCTAACAGCTGTTGAAAAAAAAAAAAAAAAAAAAAAAGGAAAAAGCTATGGTTATTTCACACAAAACGTTGTAAGAGCAAACACTTCCAGTGTTTATATGACAGTACAACTAACTGTTTATCTTGATAAAAACTGTTGTTATGTCAGAGAGAATATTAACAACATTCTTCGGCAGAAGAGAAGTACCAACATAAATAACATAAGCTTTCTGAGTTTTAGGACATTTAGGAAGCTTTTATGGTTATGACATATTTACTATCTCCTGTAGAATTTGCATGCAGCTATCTTTAAAATTAGATTATTATGCACAGTGAACACCAGTAATTCATTTAACGTGGTTTGGTATTTGTAGTTTACTCCTTTGATGCTGTATGGGAAATATTTTGCAGCATCTTAGTTAAGGCAATATTTTTAGAGCAGAGTCTTGCTATTAAGTTCACAATTGATAAGGAGTGAATTTTTTCTATGACATCACAGTACATCACCTTCTAGATGAGATTTCTTGTTGACAAAATACAGTTGTTTAGAAACACAATTGCATTCTTTCAATGAACATGAGATTTTGTGATTTGTGTGGGCTAATGCTGAAAGAATTGTTCATTTTCTGTTCCGATATTGTCTCTTTGAATGACTTGTTCAAGACCTCTATTTTGTCATCCTTTCATTTTATCTTTAATGTTTGGAATGAAGTAACAGAGGTGAAATCCAGTGAATGGATGGGGATATGGTTGTGAATGTGTTGCACATTTGGGTTTAAAGTTTCTCAGCAGTGATCGCCATATGAACAGAAGCATTTTTTGGAAGAGCACCTGTGACTTCTGTTGCCACAAATTGGATTCCTTCAGTGTAGACATGTGTCTAAATGTTTTGTCGTTGTCCAGTAATTATCAGAATTAACCATTTAATCTTGTGGAAAGATCAACAAAGCCTTTATGTTTGAGTTGAACATTCATAAGATCCTACTGCAGTGTTATCTCTATGCTTTGTGTTACGGGAGAGTAGTCTGATGATAACTGGAAGATAATCAGAGGGCAATATGAGGCAAAGCTCTGAGTTTGATGGCTTAAAAAAACACATGGACAAATCACAATTACAGACAGTGAGGTGATGTGAATTTGATGGCCGCCTGGTGGTATCTGGTGAGCCCTCTCTAGCAGTGGCACATGGTTGCTAGTTTAAATGTTTCATCTGTGGAGATGAGTATGGTGCATGACATGCTGAGTACAGTCAACAAACAGGCTGTCAATACTACACCCCCCCCCTTCCCCCCTCAAAAAATAGTGCACTATTGTTGCATAGTGTGAATGCAGGAGTCGAGAAGGTGTGGCGGAGCTAAGGCCTCCATCTAACAGCAGGGTGATTGCAGAATTGGCACTGCTGTTAATGCAGGCTCGGTGTCTGTGAGTGACTTCACTGTGAATGGCACTGGATACTACGGCACCGGCAGCGTAGGCAGGCAGGGCTCGAGCTCCATGGCAAGGTCATATGATGACCCATGTGCATGAATGTCAGGCACCAGCATGGACTGCTCGTGACTGCAGTCTGGGATGCAGGCAGCATTTCTAAAACTTAAAAATCTGTGGTAGGATAATAATAATCACAGAAATGTACTTGATTAAGTGTTTTTGATGGATGCCTGAAGTGACACAAGCGGTATAATGAGTCAACCTGTCATCTGAGTGATGATGGTGGATTTCCAGTTGGAGGCTTGCTAAAGACATGGTAGAAAACTT
Source organism: Schistocerca piceifrons (assembly GCF_021461385.2). Lineage (NCBI taxonomy): Eukaryota > Metazoa > Arthropoda > Insecta > Orthoptera > Acrididae > Schistocerca > Schistocerca piceifrons. The sequence continues at coordinate 446,137,771 of NC_060139.1, forward strand.
TATCCTTCATGCAGAACTTTGCTGTGAAGTTGGCTACTGAAGCTGTGTTGAGTGTGACATAGATGCAGCAGAGTGCAGTGCCGAAAACAACATAATAAGTTCGCCTGTGAAATGTCATGGAAAGACAAAGTGTGATAGGTATTGAAAACAACACCAAAGCATTTTCCCTTAGATCTGACACTGGACTCTGGGACCTTGAAAGGGTGAATGAAATGTTCGCCTTCACTATTCGATTGAGGAGAGAACAGTGCCATATTTGGATATGATTCCTATTTCATTGGCAAAGAAATTCCAATGAAGAAAATTGTGGACGTGGACCATTGTGAATCAATAACCATTTGATTGTTAACAGGTGTTAATAGTTGCATTAAAGTTGTTAGAAAGTCTGATTTTTCCATTCAGTTTTCTTATGATAATTGTAGGAGATGCCCAATGACTGGAAGAAATAGGCTTCAGTACAAGAATTTGTCCTAATCTGTAGAGTTCAGAAGCATCTTTATCACGAATGGCATTGTGAGCATTGTCTTGGAGCACAATGTACACATGAAAATTCTTTGTGTGTTCCAGGATGCCAGCAAACACATGTTTATATTTTTCACACATCTGATGAACGCTGAGTTGGTAGACTTGCGTGTCAATAGCATTCTCATTGTTCTGAATATTTAATCCAAACAAATCAGATGCATTCCATGCCAAACATAATGGGACTTGAGTGTGATTGAACTACTGTGAATGGCACTAATACAGTCCTATTTTGATCATTTGCTTACAGGGTGCACATCCAAAGAAGATACTTTGCCTTTATAGCGTTTTAGGTACAGGTTTGCGTTTTGGAGCTAGGGTGTCCCAATTGCTCGCAAGTAGTTCGAGTAATCGAGCAATTAGTGTGATAGAAGCACCAGTATCTAACTGAAATGGTACACAACCGATTGCATATCTGTAAAGATACAAATAGTTTGTGAAACTTCCTGGCAGATTAAAACTGTGTGCCCGACCGAGACTCGAACTCGGGACCTTTGCCTTTCGCGGGCAGGTGCTCTACCAACTGAGCTACCGAAGCACGACTCACGCCCGGTACTCACAGCTTTACTTCTGCCAGTACCTCGTCTCCTACCTTCCAAACTTTACAGAAGCTCTCCTGCGAACCTTGCAGAACTAGCACTCCTGAAAGAAAGGATATTGCGGAGAGCTTCTGTAAAGTTTGGAAGGTAGGAGACGAGGTACTGGCAGAAGTAAAGCTGTGAGTACCGGGCGTGAGTCATGCTTCGGTAGCTCAGTTGGTAGAGCACCTGCCCGCGAAAGGCAAAGGTCCCGAGTTCGAGTCTCGGTCGGGCACACAGTTTTAATCTGCCAGGAAGTTTCATATCAGCGCACACTCCACTGCAGAGTGAAAATCTCACTCTGGAAATAGTTTGTGGTTTGTTCTGTGAATATGACTGACAGTTTTGATTTTAAGAAGACTGCTTTTTATCTGTTTAGAGAGAGAGAGAGAGAGAGAGAGAGAGAGAGAGAGAGAGAGAGAGAGAGAGAGAGTGTGCAAGAGCGAGGGAGCCTTCTGCTGTTTGTCCATGTGAAGAAAGCCAGTTTTATTTATCCAAGTATTACACTATGTGTGTTGCTTTATGATTTTTGTGCTTGCATTTACAGTTCAGTATGCAGAGATGTTGAATCTTCTTCCATAGATCCAAGTAGTTACAAATCACAAACTCGTCATCAGAGAAGTCTGTTGTGCCCATTGGTGTAATGAGGAGAATGAACATTAGAACACATCAAACACTATAGAAGGATTAAAATGTAAATGTATTTATTTACAATATATTTTACATAAATGATACATAACTTTGTATCCTTCGGTCTCTCTCCCTCTCCCTCTCCCCCACCCCTCCTCCCGCTCTCTCACCCCTCTCCCCCTCCTCCCTGCTCCCTCCTCACTGCTCCTCTCTTTCTCCCCCCCTCCCCCGTGCACTAGTACTTAATTCACAATATTATTGAGCAGCTGTTGCAGTGACGGTGTCGAGCTAGGTTTGGCAAGTCTCACTGTCTACATTTGTAAAATCCCACTGTATTATCATCTGTATGGTCAAATATATCTAAAAAGAAAGATGATGAAACTTACCAAACAAAAGCGCTGGCAGGTCGATAGACAAACAAACAAACACAAACATACACACAAAAAATTTTTCCCACGTGGAATGTTTCCCTCTATTATATTCACATCTGTATGGTCAGTGTGATTGGAGTGTAGTCTGATGATAATCTGAGAACAGTCTGAGTGTGGTAGCTTAAAAAGACTCGCGGACCAATCACAGTTGTGGACAGTGAGACGACACAAATTCTGCATCCTCTGGTGACATGTATAGCACCACCTGGCGGCTTCTGTCAAACTCCCTCTAGTGGAGGCCCAAGCACCACCTGATGGCTTGTGCAAATTCCCTCCAGTGGCGGCTCACAGCAGCCAGTTTAAATGATTCTTCTGTGGAAAATAGAGTGACATGCCGAGTGCAGTTATGAACAAACTGTTTATACCACACAAGTGATTTTCTTTTGCTCATGTGTAAGATTTTTAGGAGAGATTTGTACTAAGTGTTGATGTCTCCAACTTCTGTATGTGAATAAGGGCCACTGTCTTTATGTTTATTCTTGTATCATCAGCAGCATTGCTGATTGTGAGGCAACATGATCTTTTCAAGAATTTACACACTTGCTTTCTGTGGTTTCACAGGGAACTTCATAACAGCTATCTGCTCTCCAAAGTTGGTATTACTTCCCCTCATCACATATACAGACCATATGTGGACAGAACAGAACTGCACTTATCACAGTGTTGACTAGGAAATTGCAAGCAATTGAGATTCTTTTGGGTAGTGGACAAAGAAACTACTTCATTCTAAAAATAGTGCATGCAGTATAATCTGTGCTGCAAACACAATCATAAGACCTTTTACATTTTCAACTACCTTGCTAAAAAATTAAAAATGACCAGTGAGAAACTATATATTTTCTTGTCAGAGTAGAGAATTATCTCTGCAAACTCCTTCTGACATCTGAAGGGCTACCCAAGATCGATTTAACTTTTATGTTTATTATTGTGAGTAACTAAAATGCATGGAATTTTTTAAAAAAATTGTGTAATATTGGCACTAGAATTGTTATGTAGTCCACCCATTCTGATTTTGGTTTTTCGTTTTATCCCATAGTAATCGTGTATAGTGACTGATTTCTAACAATAGTACAGCCTTCTGCATTCCTGGCCATATATTATTAATATTAAATTGACATATTATTACTGATGCAGTGTTATTAGTGTGGCTGTTATTCAGTGTGCTTATTAATTATCCATCTATTGTAATGAATGTTACATTATTGTGGTTGGAGGTTCTGGAGATGTGTGGGTTCTCAATGAAGCAGTTTGTTTGTCTGAGGGATCAGAGCAAATAAGGTATGGTAGGCACAGAATCATCCAGGTTTACATTATTTGGTATTATGGAGAATGCAAATGTAAAAGTTCACCAGCATTTTTTTAATACTACGGCACTCTGAAAACACATGAAATATATAGAACTATGACGAACTTGTAACAGCAATATAAAATTTGTTTCAGTGCTTGTATAAACATTTCAGAATGTCTGAAAACAGTTCAGAGAATTACTGGAAAAAATTGTGAAGATGATAAAGAGTGTCTAGAAATATGCACATTTTAAAAAAGGTAATTTATTAAGACTCACAATTTTCTAATGAAAGTTGTAACTAAGTTGGGTGAATTTTATACTGATATTAAATTTGTGTTAATTAATGTTAATTAGGAGATCATTAAGCAAAAGTTAACTGTATTGTACATATAATGTACCCTCTATTCATCTGTTCCAGGATGCAAGACATCTACAAATTCAGTTTCCAGAATAAAAATATACAACTCTTATTTCACTCCTACAACTACTGTGCCTTACTGAAGTGCCTGAAATTTTTGTGTGTTCCATACTCTCGCTGCAGTGTTCTGTATGAGCCTTTATTGACAGTAGCATGATTACATTATGAAATTGTTATTGACCAACAACTTATATTGATGCATATGTATAATTTTATGTACATCTCCACTAAAATAACTGTAACTGTACAATCTTATGCATGCCATATTTATAACATTTACTATTTTGATAGTGCTTAATCCTAAAAAAATTCATTTATGTTGTTACAGTTGTAACATTAACCATTCTACCAGTGGGAGTTCTGTAATATGTGTTATACATGTTTGTTCAAATAATAGATTGAAATAGGAACTTCTTTTGTGACAACACTGTTGGATGCCCCAATCAGGATCACTATCAAAATGTGTAAAATAACAATAAAAACATATCAATTTTTGACAAATTAAGGCAATTGGATAGATAAAACTATCTACTCGTCAAGTGGCAAAACACACACATAAAAGATTATAATTAGGCAAGCGTATGGAGCCAGCGGCTCCTTCCTCAGGGATAAGGGCTGAAGGGGAAGGAAGAGGCGGGAAGGAAAAGGACTGTAGAGGTTCAGGAAAAGGGGTAGATTTCAGGAAAGTCACCCAATTACCTGACAGTATGAGCAGGGGCTTACCCAAATTCTACCCCTTTTCCTTCCCCTTCAACTCTTCTGCCTGAAGACGGAACCACTGGCTCCGAAAGCTGCCTAATTATAATCTGTTATGTGTGTGTTCTGCTGCCGCTTGATGAGTAGATTTTTTTTTTATCTATCCAATTACCTTAAAATGTTTAAAGTATAATAACTGGTTTAATAATATGACATTTTTCTCAGATGAATGTAAACAGTACATGCACAATTTTGAACAAAACATTGCATAGAGTTACAATATTTAAAAATATAAATAAATAAGTAATCCCCACCCCAACACACACAACCAATAAGAACAGCAACATCAGCATGGAGGAGTATATTAGAAAAAGTGATACTGTAACTTGAATGCAACTGTGATCTTATGAGTTAGTATTTTTTCAGGTGCAAAGTAATGGTTGCCATTCCTAATTTACATTACTTTCTTCAGTGCAAAAATTTCCCACTTTGTAATATTTTCAAAAAGTAATGTGTACAGTGAAAATTGTGTGTTCTGAAATTTTATTACCTTAATTTATGTTCACTTTTGGGTTGAAGCCTAGTATACAGATTTCCTGTTAAATGATCATGCAGTAGCCTGCTATTTCTGCTTCCCATTTCTTTCTTTAATCGATGTTGTCCTATGTCTTCAACCGAAGAGGTTGTAAGATAAAAGTTTTTGCTCTCCATTATTGAGGAATACTAATTAGAAGATAAATATGCCATGACTTAAATTTCATTCTTTAATTTTGTCAATGAAGCACAGTCCTTCCCATTCATAGAAAATGCGATCAGTTTTTTATAACTTGGTGTGTCCGTTCATTGATCATTTGAACGAGCGCACTTTTGTTGTTGCTACCCCCTCCGCCCCCTGCCCTGCCCCTGCCCCTGCCCCTGCCCCTGCCCCTGCCCCTGCCCCTGCCCCCCCCCCTCCCCCTCCCTTTTCCCATGCGCGTGACACACACAGTGGGTTCTGTCATGGATAATTTTAACTGTGAAGTTGAACTTACATTTTGATTGCCGTTTGATGACCAATGATATCTGAGTATGAAGTAAATAGCCATACTAGTGTGTGCAGGTTCACTACAGTACATTAGTTCTGAGATCATTATCACATATCTTTAAATTAGTTAGTAGACCATCGTAACGTATTTTTATGAATATAAGATCAAACTAACTTATTGATGTATGCTTTTACAGAACAAAAATGATTTTTTAAATACACAAGATTGCATTAGTTCCAGGAGCATTGGTATCTTTTAAGTCACCTGGTTTGAAACTCTCCTATTTTGGATCAGTGCAATGTATTGAGACAATTATTTGTTAATCAAACTTCATTTAGGTGCTGTATTTGCACTTTGGATCACATATCTCTGACAGTTATCATCGATGTATTAAAACTTGGTGTGTCATTTATTACAAGACAAACAATTGAAACTGCCATTTTTGTTATATTATTAATTATTTTGTAGTACTTTTCATATATTAAAATGGATTTAATTATTTTGTACTTTTTTATAGATTGATTTATATATGGTTAAGCACATTGAAGATTTATATTTCAGTGTTAGTTAATAATAGTCTGATTAAAATTATTTGTTAATTTACATCTGTCTAGTGCCACTACAGTTTTGTTAAAATTAGCCCTTGATTGTGGCTTGGTTAAACAAGAATGATTGACAGTGCATGCAGAAAGCACCATTTCTCACTGTGACCAGTAATATGTAAACAATATGTGGACAGATTTCTTTGCTCCACTAGTTAAATGACACTTGTTGCAATTGTGACACTTGCTGTGCACCTCTAACTTGCAAGTGAGTTAAATGTTATGTTGTGTCACATTGACGGTGGTGGGCAGTTTGCACTTTGTGTTGAGAGCTCTGGTTGGAGGTACTAAGTTACAAAATGCGATGTGTCAATTCACAAGTAATTTTAATAACTCAGTAACTTACAGTTCTTTCATACATGACATTATAAAAAAAAATCATTAGTTGTAATTCATTTTAGTAAGTGATTTTACATTATTTTTGTGCATAGCAAATTATGTCAGCCAGTTAAAGTAACTCAAAAAATAATTATGTAGGATGCTTTAAAGGATTATGCTTTTTACTCACATAATGTATTAGTGTGTCATTGAAGGGAAAGAAATTTTATTAAATTATCAACATTGATGTTTACTACCTTGTTGATATTAAACCCCATTGAATTCAAGATATAAATTAACTACCCTTGTCAATAAAAAAAATCTAAATGATTACCATATTAATTTATTATTAACTTCTGAATAGCGTGTAAAATATAATTATAATATTGGTTTACATGTAATGTGCTTTGTGCATTTGTGAACCTGTTGTAGGATGAGAAAATGATGAATCTCACAGCAATGTGTCATGAAAGCTCTGCTCTGGTGATGAAGGAAGGTTGGTTTGTTTGTTGCAGTCTGACAAAGAGTCTTCGCATTCCAAACCTCTACCTGCTCCTGTTGATATTGTGTTTTAGGTCGGAAAAGATTGTTAAATATTTATGTGTGCTTGTTGTTATTTGAATCATTTATACATACATACATACATGGACTTCTTATTTACTTTTCATGTTTAGGGACATATGTGTAGCAGTAATATTACAATTCAACAAGTCTTTTAAAGTAATTTCTAGGAGTCTGGAAAGTGTTGAAAAAATATTTTATTTTGTGGAAGGCAAAATTGTTTGTTAAAGCTTTGTCTTCAGTTAAAATATAGAAGTATGTGTATAATTCTCTAGTAACTTCACTACCAGACATTATAAAAAGGTATGAATCTCTGTGTTTCATGAGAATGGAATTTCTGTTTTGCATAACTTTTGTTATTTTAAACTTAGTGAGATTATATCCAGTTACATATTAACATGTATTAATCTCATCTCTGTTGAATTAAATCAGTTTTGTGTATCTACTCATGTTAAATTCCAAATATATCTCAGAAAATGATAATATTATCAAGAATTTTCTTGTGAACACTTTTTGTAAAACCGCGTCAAAGCAAACTAATTTTGCGCTATAAATTCACTACATTAATATGCAGCTTCTTATACCTGTCATTACTCTTCAGGTCAGAATCTTCATAACTTCTTCTAAGGACTGGTAAAAAACAGAAGTTATGAAGAAAAATTTATGTGTCCACGATATAATGTGTAATAAAACTCACTAAGGAAATAAACTTGAAGACTATACGACAGAAAGGGAAGAGGAAGCAGATAAACATGAGATGGAAAAATTTGACAGAACACTGAATGACCAAAGTCGATGGGGAATGACACAAAATTCCCTCAGAATTATTGAGGTCCCAGGGAAAGCATAGTACGGTGCAACTATTTCATATTGCATGTAAGATACACCAGAAAAGTAAAATACCTTCTTACTTAAAAAACAACATAATTCCGGTTCCAAAGAAAGCAAGTGTTGAAAGGTATGAATATAAGGAATAATTAATTTAATGAGTCATGATTGCAAAATACTGACACCGATTATGTGCAGATGAGTGCAAAAACTTTTGGAAAGATCAGTTTGTGTTCCAGTGAAATGTAGGAACATGAGAAGCAGTATTGACCATAAGATTTATTTTAGAAGATAGACTGAAAAAAGGCAACTTTATTTATGTCTATAGCATTTGTAGATATAGAGAAAGCTTTGGCAGTGTTGACTGGAATACATTCTTTGAAATTTTAGGATAACAGGGATAAAATACAGGGACTGAAAGTTTACCTACTGTCTAAGATCCAGGAGACATTGCAAGTCTGCCTGTTTATGTCTCACTTCTCCAGTAGCTTCAGTGCTTTGGAGACAGGATGAAAGCATTCAGACATCCCAAGAAGTTCCAAAGCAGTCTGACAATACAGAGCATAATGTTAAAGACAAATATAGGAAGAAGAGTTGTATGAAGACCATAAGATCAAGATGGTTTTACTGCTGGGTAGTAATCACGGGAACGGAATGTCAGAACTCTGTGAGAACTGATTACCAGGCAACTATCATTTTTAAACTAAGTGCCGAGTGCAGTGATGTCAGCTGTGATTTATTGGTAACCATAGTAGGATGTGCAGTTAACAGATAGGATAGTAGCCTGAATTATACAACTAGAACATGCACATTGCTGAGAATGCTTCTCAAAATAGTGTGAAAATTATGTCATTCTTTGAGTGATATGATAAGCTCTGGATGAAGCATTTGTGGAATGTGTTAATGGACAGCTTGGAAAATCACTTAGGGGAAAGGGACATTTGTACTTTGATGTTATTGAAGCATTGCCCTACACTAAGTCACATCATCCACAGCACGGTTTGCATCAGAATGCTTCTGGTAAGAGGCTGCTTGCATGGCTGACAGCCAAAAGCATCCATTCTGACCGAAGCAGTATCCATCCTATCCCAGTGGTTTCCAACCTGGTCGCTAGGCCTTTTTCGGGTAAATTCTTCCAAAATACAGAGCTGCATAGTAAATATAATTGTAGTCTAAATAGCTGCTGGTTCAAGAAAATACTGCAGCATGAACAAAGCCAAGGATATTGTGGGAAATGAATTTAGTGTCTTCTATCAAAACACCAGAAGCCTCATAAATAAAAATGATGAACTTCTCATCTCCATATATGAAAATAAAAAAGCAGTTGGAATTTCAGCAGACTATTTGTTCTTATCGGAACGTCGCATGAAAAACACTGAAACTGGACAGATTCAAAGAAAATACATTTTTAAATGTTTAACACCAAACCTGCTGTTTATTTACTGGCTGATTAGTTTTGGACTTTGCTCATTTTCAAATGCCACATATTTGTATTTAGGATGTGCAAACCTGCTGTTTATTTACTGGCTGATTAGTTTTGGGCTTTGCTCATTTTCAAATGCCACATATTTGTATTTAGGATGTGTTTGGTGTGGCATGTCACACACAGTGTAATTCAGTAAGAACAAATTCTCCATTTTAAATAAAATATCAATGTCAAGTGGTTACATCATGCTGGATAGTGAAAATATGAAAAAAGTTTTAAGTGTGATCACATAAATAAAACTGTCTGTACTATACAGGTTGTAAATACAAATATGTGGCGTGTGAAAATGGGTGAAGTCTGAAACTAATCAACCAGTAAGTAAACAGCTGCTTTGGTTTAAACATTTAAAAATATTTTCTTCAATATTTGTGATCTTCAAGCTGTGACTTTTATTTACCTAGAGGAGTTACATGCTGACATTTTACTCCATACTACTTTCTGTTATTCCAAATCTCAGTTTTGTGAAAAGTCATCATGTTTGGTAACAAAGATTCAAAACATCAGTCATTGCCCAGGTAAGTCTATTTGCCTTTGACTATTTTTGAGAGCCCTTCAACAGTCTGACTAGCCGCCATTGTCTAGCTTCATACCTCTGTAAGAGCTGCACTTACCCTTATCTTAAAATTTGAAATACTATACACTGTTTATACGCCCTACTTCTGTAACTTCAACATCGAAGTTACTCCATAGCCTAGTAAATTTTAACTGGCTTATTAAAACACAAGTTTCTTTTTGCCTTCCTATAATAGCCTTTCTTGGTGCTTTTCGCAATGCTGTAATTTACATACAGGTTGTTGGAGTATTTCATAAAAAGCCTTCACTCACATACACTTGGCTTTAAGGGATGTTGTCAAGCACGCATTCCTTGTTACCTGATTATAATATTGTTCCTTGTTTTTTATTATTCACATGGCTACATCTCGCTTACTTTAAAAATCGTAGAGCAATACAGACAGATGTACTTGTTACTTTTCCAATTTTATGGACAACTGCCAGATACATATATTACAATATAGATTCCTAGATCCTGTTGAGAACACCTCTTCATTAACTGTTAATTTTTTTTTTATCAATTGCCAGAGACAAAACCTTTACTTTATAGCTCTTTAATTCTTCCACTTTATGTAATATATTGCTAATTATTACATTTTTCTACATTTACAGAAATCTTTTATGCACTAGCACACTGTCAGCAGAAATAATGAGTTTTTTTTTAGACTAATTTTGTTCCTCATTTATTAAAACAAATGATTAGTGCTTGCTTATCACAGGCAACACAAATGCCATCTATCAGAGCATTGACTAAACAGTTTGTGTGCTGTGGCATCCCATTTGTGGTTTTTTAGTACCGTCAAACTAATTTTTGGACATTGGGGCGAATTCGGACAGTATGGCTTATTTGCTCTTTGCCACTGCATAGAAACAAAAAGTTGCTTATTTTAACGTCTGTGTGCCAGTTATTTTAAGCGCAAGATTGCATGTATAACTTCCCACAACTTTTATGTTGCATCAATTTTTTCCCTAGGTGAATAATTGGCGAACAGTCTCAGTGTTAAAAATCCATGCATTATCGTAAAGTGGAAACTTTCTATTGCTGCGCCGAGCAGGAAGTTATTGTAACCGTAATTGTTGATGCACTCAGTAGCTAACAGCATTGAGACAGTTTCTGTACAAGTTTGTTGAGTTTCTTGTGCAAGGTTATAAAATAACAATGGTTTTTGTAAAACTGTGTACTGTGTGGGGTGATTCCGGACAATGCCAAGAATGTATAAGAGCAGAAGAGGTGCTACAGTACGATGTAATTATGACCCGGAACTTTTAGATAAAGCTGTTCGTGATATTCAGAGCCGTAAATTATCATACAGAAAAGCGTAAGATTTGTATGGTATACCTAAACCAACCCTACAAAATAAAGTGCAGAAAGCACATCTGAAAAAAAAAAAAAAATGGGAGGACAGCCAGTGCTAAATAAAGAAGAAGAAGAAATATTGAAGCAAGGTATCTTGAGGGCTTTACATTGGGGATTTCCTCCTCACTAAATTGGATATCAGATATTTAGTTAAAGGCTACCTTGATGAATCTGACCGAAAAGAGAAGAAATTTCGTAATAATTTGCCAGGAGAAGAATGGGTGCATTTATTCCTCAAACAACAGTCAGAAGATCTTTCTGTTCGCTTAAGCGAAAATATTAAACGAGCTCGTGCAGAACTTATCTGTAATATAGAAAATTCATTATATCATTCCATATCACTTATTCGTAACAAAGGGCTACCTTAAAATGTGTAAAATGTCACCAAGATCAAATAAAAAGCATGTAGAATTTTAAAAAAAGGCAGTAACTGTCCGTATTTGCCCTCTATATACTGTAACTTCGGACAGAGATTTAAAAAACATGTGTCCAAAATCACCCCAATCCATGGGGTGACTTCGGACACTTTATTTAACTGCCTCAGATAAATATACCTACACATACACTTTCCGGTTCTGGGATATTTTATTCGTTGCACATATACCCTACCACTTCCATAACAGTCAATTTATTCTAACAATATATGTGAACGTTACAATAAATATAACAACAAATCTGTCTGAAATCACCCCATTTGATGGTATGTCACCTTCCGTTTTCTGTGTTGTTGGCACCTTTCCTCCTCCCCTGTTTAATTATTTTACTAGCAAGTGCATCTTAACATAATACCCACGACCTTTTCATCCATGCGTAAAAGGAAATGTTTTATGTCAATATGTCTTGGATGTTACCCTGTACCGTCTGTCAGCATTACCTGTGAAAACAGCTTGTAATTGCCACAATGTATATTAGTGGGAACTCGCAGTATTTCGTGTGTGAAATATGTGTATCGGATTATAAGTACCTTTGTACTTAAAGTACATATTTAACACCTTATATGTCTGAAACTTTCCAATAAAAGATATATGAAGCCCAGGCATTATTCATAAAGGCTAGGAAAGGTATAAAAATATCTCACGTGAAAATTGGGAAGTCTCACTTGTTCTATTCAAATAGAGCTTCTAATAATTTTTCACTGGTGTATTTTCTTTATACTCAGGTAAGAGGTTTTTCCTGTTACTTCCATACTATAAAGACAGTAACAGAGGTATGTAGACTGCAAACAAAAGGATAGTTGAGAGAAAGAAATTGCTTTGTAGAAAACTAAGTATGAAGTAAAGAAGCAAATTAACTTGGAACCTGGCGGTCATCAGGCACTTAATCTGTAAAGATGGGAGATTCTCTTGAAGTTTAAATTTCCTTATTGTATCATTGTTATAGAGCCCTTTTTCTTTACCCATTTTGGAATCTAACAGAAATACTATATTTGGATGTGGTGTCCTTAATATCCTAAAAGGCCCACAGTATCTTGGAAAAAACTTAACACATATTTCATTCTTTATATTTGAACCCTGATGGTTATCTTTAACCAGTACTAATATTTCTATATAAAATGAAGATAATGTCATTTGTAAGCCAAGAAATAAAAAAAATAAGGCCAACTCTGCCTCAGGTAAGCAATTAAAATAACTACAATTATTTAACTAAAATAAATGGAACACTTTTTTTCAGTTCTTCTACTTAATGTGAGGCCCACCTCACCCGTACTGCTCTCTAGGTGTCCCGAAAATAGTAATTTGATAGCCACCTCCAGGCTCAGGAGAATAAATAGACACTAAGTTTATTTCTGGCCTTCCATTAAATAGTACACTGTTTATAAATGTGTATTTCATATCTCCCATTAGTGTAGAATGCATGTCATTATACATGATCCATACTTGTATACTTCCAGCAAACAGTAAATGTCCTAGTAATTTACATAACATCATTTATAGCTTAATTACTCATCCATTATTTGTTCAAAGTCATACGCTTTCTGCAATAAAGCTTAAAAGTAGTATGTGCCTGAGTATCTCACTCATAGTTCTACTTTCCAGAGCTATACTACATTCAAAGTTGACTTCTTCCTTAAAGCTTCCTCTGAATATTCATTTGTATTTCCACATTTATTATCATAAAATTTAAATTTAGTTTAGTTACAAATACCTTTACTAGTGATTCTACTTTCTTGACGTTGTGAAATCACTACAACATAAATATTTTTTATACTTTATCATAATATTTTTTATACTTTATCATATTTGCTATGACGTATAACTTATGTTTGATTTTCTATGGTACTGCACGACGAACTAGATGTAGCAAGACAGATTTTCTGTTCTACTAATGAGTGTTTCCAATCCTCTTAAACTAATCAAAACATTATTCTCTATCTATTTCAGTAAATTCTTTGCTATGTTCAGTGTCTCTGCACATCCATACGTATTCAAATTCCTGAGTGCCTACTTCCTCTGTATTCCTTATTTTACCACCTATCTCTTTGATTTGTTCAATAACTTTGCTTCTTACTCGGCCACATTGTTTGTTTATTTGCAGCTGTAAATCCTTGGATAACTTTGCTAAGGTAGCTACTATATTAGAAATCTTAGTACCTAGTGTATTATTTGTTAGTTTAATTCTGTCTTAGTGGTTTCAGTGCTACTTTTTAATTCCTTCCTTCATTTTTTCAATGCATCTTGCTCTTCTAATTTCTGTAAATCTCCCCTTGCGCTTTAACTCCATTATACAGTTCGTCCAATATTTCGAGTTTTTCTAGTATTTCAGCTAAATGGTTTTCCATGTTGCGTCTAGTAATCAGCAGCTAATAACAACACTAATCTGTACTTTTCTCAATCTTAATATCCTGTGCTTTTGTTTTGAGATCAACAGAAAGAATCAGTCATATATTTACCTGCAACACCTCACAAACAAATCACTGCCAAAAAATAGTCTTACTTAATGTTTTGCACTGCTAAACATACTGCGTTACCAAAATAGTGTGTGTGTGTGTGTGTGTGTGTGTGTGTGTAACAATGCCTCAGTGAGCCACTATGTAACCATTGTCATTGTCAACTGCCCGACCAGAACAGTGAAAAGTGTTACGCTGCTGCCATCATTGGTTGACTGCTGCTGATGCTGTCGGAACTCAGGATTCACTCATGGATTTGGAAACAGCACACAGAACTCTTCAGTTTTGTCAGTGTTACATTTCTTGATTCACTTGCTGAGGGTTATTTAAATATTTCTTGTTGACGTGGTTGCTAAGGTTAGTTAATCTTCTTGGTCTCATATGTTGTGATAATTTACACTCATTGGGTTTCTAACAAATTGCCAAATAACTTTGTGTTAAATAGAACAACTGTATTGGACTACTCTACATCATGTGTTCACCTATATCTTCTTTGTTGTTACTTCAGTTGTTATAGATAGTGTCACATATTTCTCCATTATTTCTTGAAAATTTCTTTTTATATCTCAAAGGATCTCTTATTTCTGCATCTCTTATCCACATCCATCAGCTTGGGTGCCAAACAAAATGTAACATTGAGAAAGGGAGGGCTTCTGATAGTTTTACTGAGCTAGAAGATGCATTACATTTCAGTGATCTTTCACCTTAATGCTGCTTGTGAAATTTTATCTTGACTATTTTCTTATGGTCACCTTGTAGTTTCTTGATGCTTTGGACCTGCTATGCAGGGCCATCAACTCTCGCTGTGTGGTTTTGTTTCCATTTGCAGAGGGTAGGGCTGTAAGAGAGCTCTATAGTCTTCAAGCTACCAAATGATGTAGCTGCCTTTTAAAGAACTTTTCTGGATTTTGTTGCTCTAAATGTATCATTCATATACATTAGGTGAACAGATCTCATATTAACTGGAATCTCATAACATGACAGAAGAGTGATATTTCTCTGGAGCTATGTTCAACTGTTTCCACACCTTGGCACTGTAGGTAGTGCCCCTTTCTTTCTGCCTTCCAAAACACCCCCAGGCTGTGTGACCATAGTATAAGCAACTCTTTCCCAGCAGGGTGAGTGCTCGATCCATTGCGCTTTGCCGTTATCCTGTGCCCATGCTTCTTTCATCGTCTCTGCACATATGTCAACATAAAGTGCATTCAGCGGAAATTTCTCTGCTTACCATCTATCTAAATAATGTTTTTATGTAAATATCTTTCATCTGATTTTGTGGAAGAGGTGGAACATGTTTTTCCGGATGAATAATGTGTACCACCACAGGAGACGCACATGCTTGTAGTACTGAGAGTTTACAGGCCACTGGCAGGAAATATGTTAAAACTCATAAAGGAACTATAGACAGTTTTAATAAGGGTATGCAGGCATAACTGAAAAAAAACTGTTGTTTGTGGAGACGTTAATGTTGACTTTCTATTGGATAATGAAGACCGAGGCCATCTAGAGTTGCTGATGCCCGGCTATCTTCCACAGTGAAATTCTCTATGATGGTTGAAAGACAGGGCAACCTGTTTTCTGACCCAAAAACCTGTAGTGATTCAGCTGTATAGCTTATAGTCCGTGGTTTCTCTGACCATGATGGTCAGATGTTAACAATAACATTTACTGACCAGTTATAAACAGATCATAGAATGAAAGTATTGTGTTGCAGAATCATATACAGTGACTCAGTCACAATGTTTAGAGAGAACTTCATAAAGAAGTAAGAGTTAATGGGAAATTTCACACTCTCTTAAGCATATTTGTGCAACACTTTGAGCCTTGTTTTGTCGTGTATAAGTAAGAGCAAAATGAAACAAAAGCAAGTAGAAGGGGTGGATAAGTCATGGAATTAAAGTATCTTGTGTTAGGTAGAGAGAACCCTACATAATTCAGAGAGCAGACTCAAGATTTGAAACTCCATTATCACCAGTATTGTAGAATCCTGTACTCTGTCACTATAAAATACAATCCACAAACACTCCAAGAATGAGGCAAAAGTATTTGGAACATTATTAAGTAAGAAAAGAACAATACTATTCAACCAAATGAAACTGAGCATCCAGAAAATAGCTCTGGCAAATAAGGAGACACTGTCAAATTTTTGGCTGCGAAATTCGATGATTACTTCATCAAAGTAGCTGCAAACACTGCACCCAGTAATAAAGCAAGTACAAATGTCTCAGACTTACTAGTGCAGACACTGCATGTCTCGTCAACAGACATTAGTTTCAAAAAATACAAACCCTAAGGAGATTACAGACTTCATCAGATCACTAAACAGTAATAATTATATTGGCTTTGATGAAGATCTAGCAGAATTTTCAAGTCTTGTGTTGACCTGATAGGGCTGCCTTGCACTATCTTTGTAATCAGTCAACTACTCCAGGGCACAATTTCTGACAGACTGAGTATGCTGTAGATGGACATTACTACAAAACTACAGATAAGCAAACTACTTCTAAATGCAGACCCGTATCACTCCTACCAGGCTTATTGAAAATGGGTGAGTAAGTAGTGTATGCCAGAATACTGACACATTTAACTGAGCAGAATTTGGCAACTGCCTCAGGTTGTAAAGGTTTCTCTTCACACAAAGTGATACAAAACCTCACAAATGAAGTGCTAACAGAGCTAAACAAGAGGAGCTATCCTGTTGGTATATTTTGTTAACTTGCCAAATGATCTGGCTGTGTGGATCACAAAATTGTTCTTAACAAATTAAAGTGTTGCGGCATAAATGGCATCCCTCTTGCTTGGGTGAGATCTTTATCTCAATGTTTAGATGCTTTCATTAACAGCATATATCTCAGACATGAAAATAACCTCAGCATGAGGGAACGTAGCCTGTAGAGTGCCCACTCTTGCTTCTGACTATATAAATAACTTAAAGGGCAAAACTGGAGTGTTTGCTAATGACACATATGTACTTATCAAGGATGGAAAGTCAGCCTTAGCAGACACAGCTCAGATGGGCCTACTTGTAGTTCACAACTCTTAATGTTTTAAGTCTTAACCTCATGATGACTCATTCCTTCGGATCTGGCTGAATAACAAGTTAAAATGTAGTCAACACATGGATAAACTAATCAAGAAGCTAGTTCAGGATAATATGCCCTTAGAAACATCTCTTATTGTGTTGACCTGAAGACAGAAAGCGTTTGCTAATTTTGTATTTTCAGTCCCTCTTGTCTTGTGGAAATATGTGTCGGGGCAGTGCACCCAAAGTAAACAACATACTTGTTCAGCAAAAGCAAGCAGTAAGTATAATGTGTAAAGTAGATAACTTACATCTTGCAGAAGCCTTTTTAAAGATCTGTGAATTCTTACACTCACTTCCCAATACATTTACTCCTTAGTATATTAGAAGGAAAATGTATAGTGTAGTGAGATGTTTTCAAGAAATTTAAAAATTGGTATTCTGTAGGTTTTTAACTGGGTCATGACTGGAACTTCTTTATGGCTACTTACAAGTCACCATTCATTTTTGCAAAATATTAAAAATGCTTCACCCATTCCAAGACCCCTCTCCCCCCTCAGACAGTCCCTGTGATGTTGTTAGCATCATGCAGCACCTGTTGTGACATGAGTATCTACTGACGAACTCCAACCACCACATGCTGCCCAAGAATCTATATACAGAAGTTATACAGTTTTTGTGGTATTTAAACATCATAATTATGATAACAACATTAATTACAGGCACGTTTACTCATTTATAGACTGCAAGGGTACGCAACTCTTCACACCTCTGACACTTTGGGAAAAATCCCAAATTTAATTCAGCAAAAGTTGTATAGTTCACACATGCCACCCTATAGAAATGAGTGAATATGTACAAATAAAGGAACATTAATTATATTTTTTGTCTAATTTAACAATCATTATTCTGCTTAAAATCTATGTACTATTTCTGTTTCGCTTTCTAAAACCTGTGAATTCAAGTTACATAAGGAACGTATATCCAAGGTATCCCAGGAGGAATGGTAAATATTCAGGGATATGACAGGAATTATCGTTCAAAGCAAAAAAGTCCCATAAACATAGGCTCTAAAATTCATACTTTAAGAGCTATGAGGACTTCTTCATCTTCAATACTGTGAAACAATCTTCTCTACTGCAAGCTCTTTACTTTCCATATTCTGAGAAGCAGTAGTATGAACCAAAGCAAGAAAAAAATGTCCAGTAAACATGGTCTCTAAAGTGAATACCCTAGGAGCTATGAACACTTGTTTATCTTCACTACTGTGAAACATTTCTTCTGCTCTTCATAGCTCTTAAGATACGCATTTTAGAGCCCAGATTTATTAGACAATTTTTTTCTTGTTTTGGTACATTCTACCTCCATGCAGAATGTGAACAGCAAAGACCTTGCAGTAAATGAGATTTGTTTCACATTACTGAAGATGAAGTAGTGCTCATATCTCTTAAGGTCTACCGTACATTTTGGAGCCAGTGTTTGCTAGACTATTTTGCACTGAATGGTCATTTCAGGCATGTTCCTGAATATTGACCATTCTTCCTGGGACACACTGTATTGACAGTGTTGGACTGCATACATGTTTGAAAAACACAGTTGTAAACTCGGTAATAATTTTGTTTTGGCACAATCTATATGATCAACACTCCCTACCTCCATCTCACTGCCTCCTCCTCCATTTTCTTTCACCCCGTTCTCTATTAGTTGTCACATTTTTATTTATGCTTCAATAATAATTCATTAGATTAGGCAATTGAAAAACATCCATGAAATAACACTTCACAAATCTCTCTTAACTTCGGGAGTAAAAATATAATATTCAGATTAGTCATTCTGCTTGCAGTATTATAAGATACATTATCATCAATAATATACAATAAAAGTCTTGTAATAAGCAACATCCATAAGAAATTTTCATTTCATCATATTCTTTTAATGCCTTAATTATGATTTCAGTACTAATTGCCCTGTTATGTAGATCACAAAGCATAATTGTTTATGAGAAGAGCTTCATGAAAAATAAAAATTAAGTGAAATCATAACTGAAACAGAAATTAATGTACGAATCTTCAAAAAGCACTAGAGCAATTTAAAATATTTTACAGGTAGAAAATATTTATTCTTCATAAACTCAGGACCTTCATTAGCACAGTTACAGGAAGAAAATATAAATATTAATAGTAAAGTGCTTATTTCGTTTCTCTCTTTCTCCTCCTCTGTCCTGTACCTCTCTGTGGTTTTCTCAAGGAAAGTTATCATTGCCTGTACTTTATCAGTCTTATCATGTTAGGTTTGCAAAGCTTGGGAAATGATAAAGATTACTGTGTGTTTATCCTAGTGGAGTAGATTTCACCCAGGCAACCGATGTCTGTTTTCCTGTAAGTATCAATTTTCTGCAAGACCACTGTTACCAAAGATTTTTGTTTTTAGTACAATGTCCAGTAAGTGAAGAATGATCTAGCACTTCAAGTTGTCCTTTATTGAACTATTTTAAAGTCATTTGTACTCTGAATTTTAGAAATTTGCTTTTGCCAATTTTTCTCTCAAACAAATTATTCACAAAACTGGTCCCCTTCATGTAGCTACACAATGACTAAACTGTTTTCTCTCATAAAAACTATCTTAAATATACACTTTTTTCAGTTTATTAGCAACAACTGGACTTGCCTCAATCAATATTAATTCAACTTGTCAACAAATTTAAGTCATACTCTGTAAATAACACTTCACATTTCTTAAGCATTGTGGCGTTATTTACTACTTCTTAGATTCACAAGGTCATTTTCTGATGAGCAACGATCTTCTCCCTAATGGCCATTATGCCTGTCACAATCTGTGCATTCCAAAGTAAAAGAAAACAATAGGCAATGGAGCAGATGTATGAATTGATTTTTGTGTAATCAATCTAGAGACTTAGAGTAAACTACTTCATTATGTGTTGCAATAAACAGTCAAATTTACCAACATACATCCTTCATATGCCTGTCAATATCATCCATGGTGCCTAGTTGATGCAGCCATTTTTCTCTGCTTGTGGCCATTGCACTATAACTTGGACAGTTCATTCCACTGATGACATTCTGCAATATTGATATTCTGAGCCTACCTATTGATTTTCTTCTTCAGATGTTTTCCTTTTGATGATGTTTTTTAAGAAATTGTTGTACCTAAGCAGATAACCAATCAATGTTGTCTTTCTTCATTGTATATTTTTTCATTGAGTTCTTTTAACACAGCCTTATTATTTTCTTCTTATATCCAGGACTTTTTTTTTTTTTTTTTTTTAGAAACTTATGGTATAAGAGCAGGAGCACAAAATTTCTTAAGTTATGATCTAACAGTGGTAACTCCAGGTAGAAATAGAACAATGTAGAAAATACAGATTGCTAATTACCATAAAGATAATGCATTAATTGCAGACATCCACAATTAAGACACTTACACAAAGTTGTCAACCACAGCTTTCATCAACAAAAGTTAAACACACGCCATCCAAACATGTGCAAGCATACCTCATGCACACATGACCGCCAACTCTGGCAGCTCAGGCTATAAAGCCAGTGCCTGGGAATATGGTGTATTTTTAATATTTTGGAAGACAAATGGTGACATATAAGTAGCCTTTTCAATTCTCAGAACCATTCACGAATCAGCAAGGAAATTCTGCAAACCTCCACAAAAACATAAATGCAGTTGGTGGAGCCCAGGAATTTCACATCTGAGCCTGGAAAACTAGAATAGCCACCACAGAATTGGCAGAACTTCTTAGAAATACTGAAAAAAACAATCAGAAGAATTAAGTGCATGTACCAGTTCAATAGACTGGAGAAATTAATGGCTTCAAATAGAACAACATATAAAATTTCTACAGGCCTTTTAGGGAACAAATAACAAATTATAAATCAATTTAACTCCACCACTTAGATGGAACACTCGAGACACACTCAAAAACTAACTGTGACAGTCTAAAGTCTTTGAGAAACTACACAACTGTGAACCATGTAGACAAAAACTGCAATTTGATAAATAAATCCTGACCAAAGACTCAGTTTCACTGATGCAAAATGGAGAATGTAACATGATATAACATCTCAAAAACAACAAGATACAGGGCACAAAGTCATTATACTACAAGCTGTCATTGTTAATGCACCTAACATGATAAGACTGATAAGGTACAGGCAATGATAACTTTCCTTGAGAAAACCACAGAGAGGTACAGGACAGAGGAGGAGAAAGAGAGAAACGAAATAAGCACTTTACTATTAATATTTGTATTTTCTTCCTGTAACTGACAAGACAGCTTAAACAGTTACTGAGATATTTCACTTCAGCCAATTACCTACAAAGTACTTAGTCTTATCCTTCTTACCATATTAGAGCAACACTCAGAATTCAAGACAGATGAATGCCATGTGGGCTTTCAACAAGGCTGATCTTGTGCAAAACAGATGTGGGATCTCAGGACAATACAGCAGCACCACCAGTCGATTTGCACAATATTCACATTTACAGATTTTAGAAAAGCCATTGTTTGACTGCCCCAATTCTTTAATGCTGCATGATTATAGTGTGGATAACAAAACAACTAACTTAATCCAACAGACTTTAATAAACATATCCTATGAAGCAGAATTCATGGGTGACATCTCCAAATCATTTAACATAAAAACAGATGTATGGCAAGATGATAAGTTATTTCCACTTTTTTCAATCTAGTACTAGAGAAGATCATCAAAATATGGCTGAAAGAAATACCTGGCATAAATGTGGGAACAAAAAAATAAAAACATCAAAATAAAATGGCTTGCCTTTGCCAATTGCCTTGCAATAATTACTAAAAGTAATGCTGAGGGCAGGTGTGCTGTAGAGAAGTTTTATGAGATTGATGATAAAACTGGTGTTGAAATTTCTTATCAGATGACATTGCCTGAGGAACACACACACACACACACACACACACACACACACACACACACACACACCTGGGATCTGTCATAATGAAATACGGCAAAATCATTCAGGTTCAACACCAAACCTACTTGGGTGAAATTATTGGGATCACTGGCAATGCCAAAGAAAACAATAAAACTTGTGCAGAAAAATTACTTGAAGCCCACACAAACCTCTGGAGTATTTATAACAAGAAATATATTTCCATCAAAGCCAAACCATGCCGCTACAAAACATCCATTCTCCCAAGACCACTTTACACAGCTGAGACATTGTTAACTATTAATGTAAATGCCATAAAAAGGTGAACGATAGATACTGCAGAAAATATTCAGACTCAAGATCCAAGACAGTATCTGGATGGTCAAAAATTATAAATAAACCACATTCGTTGACAGAACAATTTAGCTTCACTGCACAAAAAAACATGAAATTTTATGGTCATGTAGCACAGATGTATGACTCACACTTAGCCAAGAAAATCTTCAGCATTATAAATGGGATCCATAGAACCAAATTATGTTGGCTAGTCAGTACCCAGAAGGGTCTCAATGTAGTTGCTGTTGATCCACTGGCTACTGTGCAGATAACATACAGATAGAACATCAACTCACTTAAATCCATGTTTGAACAACTAACAGAAAGAAGTCTAAAACTAAAAAAAAATGTGTGGTTGCCAGAACAACAGCAGAACCATAATGACAGGATGAAGTGATTTTGGGAACATAAAAAGAACAAGAAGGCTAAAGCTATTTAGTGATGTTTAAAGGACTAAATGAAATAATAATAATAATAGTAATTTGTTGTTAGTAGTTCATTGAGGCTCTTCAAAGATTATGCAATTTTAGACAGACTGGTAGCTTCTTTAAATCATAACAAAATAACTGGAAAATTTAACATGACCTGTAGATGATCAACCCTGGTGCAACAACTGACTTCTGAATCTCAACATAAAGATAAGTAGTGCAATAAATGTCACCCTCTTCTTTTTACTGTTCTTATTCTGTGTTTTCATGCAGTCATCACATAATTCTGTATTTGGCAATGTTAGTGGTATGGGTGGCTGGATGGCCTTCCTGTTGCCACATCTCTCCCTCCCTTTCCCTGGGATGAAATTTGTGTACCACACTAGAGTTATCCCATGTGAAGAGTGAGAACATTTTTGAAATGTTTGCAAAGCATGTAACTGTGGCAAAATGTGAGTATCAGCCTGATATGTATGTAGTCATACGTGGGTAACCGCTTAAAAAGCACATCCATGTTGGCCACCACAATGACCCTCATTGTTAACCTACCATGTGGATTTGATCCAGGGCTCGTATGCCTCTCCAAAACCCAAAAGCAGCATCATAATACATGCTGGGTCAGTGTAATGAGTGGAGACTCGTTATCCATGTACGAGGCATGTTTTTTAAGTAAGTACCATTTTGAAGTTTAAAAAAAAAGACGTGCAAAGATATCTCAATAATTTTATTTTTACATAAAAGCCTGTACCTTAATCTATTTTTCTACATAATTTCCGTCAATATTGAGGCACTTGTCATAATGTTGTACCAGTTTTTGAATACCCTCCTCATAGAAGTCTGCCACCTGACTTGTTAACCACTGCATCACCACTGTTTTGACTTCGTCATCATCTTGAAGACTCTGACTGCTCAGTTGTTTCTTCAAGTGCAGGAACAGATGGTAGTCACTGGGCGCAAGATTGGGGCTGTACGGAGGATGATCTAGAGTTTCCCATCAGAAAGATGTGATGAGATCTTTGGTCTGATTTGCTACATGCGGATGGGCAATGTCTTGCAGCAAAACAATGCCCTCGCTCAACTTCCATGGACTGTTGCTTTGATTCTGGTGTGACGTAGGCCACCCATGTTTCATCACCCATAACAATTTGGCTTAAGAAATCATCACCATTGTTGTGGTACCACTCAAGGAAAGTCAATGCACTGTCTAAACATTTGTTTTTGTGCATAGCTGTCGACATTTTCGGTACCCAACTGCGCACAATTTTCAGTAATTCAAGTGATTGGTCACAATGCCATACAAAACACTACGAGAAAACTTAGGAAAGTCATCCCTCAAGGAGGAAATCGTAAAGCATCTGTCTTCTCTCATCTTATTGTCCACTTCTTGCACCAAACTTTCATTAACGACCGAAGGACGCCCACCTCGTTGTTCATCATGCACATTTGTGCGGCCATCTTTAAATGCTCTCACCCACTTTCTTACCATTCCATCACTCATAATGTTTTCTCCCTAAACTGCACAGATCTCACAATGAATATCGATCGCCTTTAGGCCTTTAGCACTAAGAAATCTTATAACAGTCCGTACTTCACAGTCAGCGGGACTCATGATTATCGGAGGCACCTTAAACACTCAGTACACAGCGTAAACAAGGAAGAATCAGCCTGTAATGGCGTCAGCGCGTAGATTAAGGTACAGGCTTTCATGTAAAAATAAAATTATTGAGATATCTTAGCATGTAATTTTTTTAATTTCAAAACAGTACTTACTTAGAAAACACGCCTCGTACATCATCCAGTGGTGAAACAGCAATGGTGTTAAATTACATTTGTACACCACCTGCTCACTGCCACGTGCTCTACAGTGGGTTGTGGAGTACAGATGCCTAGATGTCTCCCAGAAATTCTGAATATACTATTTTTGAATATAAGGCAGAATTTAAAAGCAATGACTTAATTATCCATCTGACAATTTTAATGATAGATTATGAATTGTTCACAGTTTTTACCTTCAGAAGGTAAAGTGTTAAGTAGTGCCATTAAATACATGTAGAAGTAACCTAGGTTTTGGAACTGTTAATTACTTCCTCAGAATGAATAGGGGGATGCATTGGGGAAGACTGAAAACGAAGGGTGCAGTTCACTCAGACCCCTAGATTAGAGAAACCCACATGCGCAGACAAGGGGTGACATTGATTAAGGGGGAGCTGTCAAAGACTAGGACATCAAAGATAGTATACTGGTAAGCACTGTGCCAGCTTCAGTCCAGAGGTGATGAGAACAGAGTGAGAAGCAAAATTGGATTAAGAGAAAGAGAAATTAAAAAGTAAGAGGGAAAAGAGATGGGAATGAAAGAAAGGAGAAAGAGGAGTGAGGAGACTAAAGATGAAAAAGTAAGAGCATTCAAGAAAACAACTGAGTGCGATATAACTTCAAAAATTGTATAAAGGATGTATAATGAAAAATATGATAACAATGAGAGGGAGGACTGTGTTAATGCAGATTGAGTCCAGGAGTGTGTTGAGATGCAAGCACATGTTGGAAGGAAAACTCCCACCTCTGGCACTCAGGGAAACTAATATCTGGTGGGAGAATCACAATACCCCAAGTGATGTAGCAGACACTCAAGTCTCTTGAGACATGTTTAAAATATGCTCAGCATTTGGGTTCTGGGTGGCATTGAGGAGAAGAGTTCTTCCATGCTCATTCATATAATCAGCCAATTTAATGACGGTAATTCCACAAAAATATATGTACGAGGGTTGGAACTTAAGTAATAGCAACTATTTATTCACAACCGATACAAAAGAGTTACATGTTTGCACCTGTTACTGTCCTCCAAAATAGTCGTGAGCATTGTGTAGAACCTGTTGTCAACGATGTGGAAGGCATAGTATGCCGTTAGTGGAACCTGTTCTGTTGATGGTGCAAATGGAGCAGTCTACTGCCTGTCAAATCTCTGGAACAGTTCTGAAGCGAATACCATGAAGTGATTCCTTCATATTTGGAATCAAATCAAAGCCACAAGGTCTTAAGTCCGAGAAGTATGGTAGATGGTTCAGTACTTCCAAGTCCCATCGACCGAACAGAGCAACCACAGCTTGTCCTGTATGTGCCCATGCATTGTTGTGCAAAATGATGGGTGGGTTGCACAAAAAGTGTCACCGCTTATTTCACAAAGCTGGTTGCAGTTGATGCTCCAAAAACGAACAGTAATACTGTGCATTGATGATTACTTTGGAGGAACATAATGCATTAGGATAACAATCGCAGTCGCACACAAGAATCACCAAAACTTTCACCATACTGGGACTCTGATGCACTTTGGCTTTTACGGCAACCCATAATGATGCCATTCGTTGGATTGGCGTCTCAGTTTTGGTTTTTACGATGTGGCCCATGTCACATCCAGTGTTATGATATGGCATAAGAAAGCCTCTCCTTTGTGCTCATAGCACTCCAAGTGTGTCTGAGCAGTGCCATAATGCATCCATTTCTGCGTTTCTGTCAAGTCATGCGAAACCCACTGTGATGCAATTTTTCACAAGACCAGACATTCCTTCAGGATGCAAAGCACAGTTGTATGCACAAATCCAGGTTCGTGGGAAAGCTTGCAAATCTTATGGCATTGATCACTGTCCCCTAACGTGGTAAAAGCATGCAATTCTTCTTCAGAGATGCTAGGACGACATGCCTGATGCATGTCTGCCACAGTCTGCTGGCCTTTATTGAAGGCTTTTACCTAACGTGCCAGTGTTCTGTATGGCAATGCTGATTCCCTGCACACCTCTTGAAGACCTTAATGACACAGTTGTGCTGTACAGCCTCTGGCACATTCAATCTTGATCCAACTCCATTGTTCCTGTTTCGAAAACATAGTGACACCATTATGTTAGATTGCTCGCCCACAAGTGACTGTGTTTCCCTCAATTGTGCGCACGCTGGTGACATGGGATGGGTGAGTCCATTCTCTCAGAGGTAAGGTAGGCATGTCAACAACATGTGCTATCAGTGACAATAGTAGATTCCATTGCATAGTGTCTCCTCAGCGGTGCTGCCACTATTTAAGTTCCAACCTACCTACATATGTATATTTCACATCTTGTCCTAACCCACTGGATCAATTTCAACTAAGGTTGGTACATGTGTCACTCATTGTCCAGTGTGAAGCACCACTGAGGAACTAAGAACTGCCTACCTCCCACTCCAGTGGCAGTGGGACTGAAAACAAGGTGTTGTAGCAGATGGAAAGAGAGAGAGGGAGGAACAGATGGACAGTGAGAAGGGGAGGAGAAGATGGACAGAGAGATGAATGAGGAGGAGTTGGACACAGAGAAAGGGGAGGAGGAGCAGGTGGAAGATGGATAAAGGTAGTGGGCAGGTGGGAAAAAAAAGAAGGTGTGAAGTGGCAGGTGGAAGACGGAGAGAATGTGAGGACCCAGGTGGAAGTGGGCAGGTGTATGGGGAGGCAGGCGAAAGACAGACAGATAGTGAGGAGGCATAGGGGAGAGGAACTGGATGCAATGAAACAGGTGGACAAAGGGTGCTTTGGAAGTGGCAGGGAATGTGTGGAAGCAGATGGAAGAGAGACAGTTTGTACGAAGGCAGGTGGAAGAGGCACAGGTTGTGAGAAGGTGCATGGAAGAGGAGCAGTGTGTGCTGAAGCAGATGGAAGAGGGAGCAGGTGGAAGTGGGAGGGGATGTTGAGAGGAAGGTGGAAGACAGGCAATTTATGAAGAGGCGGGTGCAAAAGGGACAGGTTCTGAGGAGGTACGTGGAAGAGGAACAGGGTATGATGAGGCAGGTTAAGGAGGTGAGCAGGTGGAAGTAGCAGGGTGTGTGGGGAACAACTTGGAAGAGGGACAGTTTGTGAGGAGGCAGCAGGAAGAGAGACAAGTTGTGATGAAGCAAATGGAAGTGAGAAGACACAAAGTGAAGGGGAAACGTAGATTAGGGAAGTTCTGATTGTTTTTATGAAACCATAGCTAACATCTAGCATCATGGATTCAGCTGACTTGAAATACTATAAAAGTATGGAAAGCAATTGACCTCTTATTTGTATCATTCAGTGTGTCAAGGAGGTTGCGAGAATGAACACTGCAGGGAGCCATTGTTTTTTGTCAGTGTGTTTAAGGACCAAAATCGTGTCACATGGCTGAACACCTCAGATACATTTAACATGCTCTCTGGAGTTGTATAGTGTAAAACAGCAGAGATTCAGAGATATATGTGTGAAGTATATGTGATATACATGTTCACAGGTAAGGCCATTGGTCAAGAGTGTTTGTATAATTGCTGTGCAATGGACACAAGTTGAATTGTGTGAGTCCTCACTCTCTGGTAGCAATACTTCCAAATTCTGAGGATGATACCTGGCTCTGCCACATGTACTTTTTTCTCACTACACAGACTGTCTATAAATACAGTGTAATACTTAGTGGACTGGAATATTTTTTCATGGTAAATGATGTATGTGGGAAAAAGAGCATTACTTTATAATTGATTTTGTAAAATTTTGTTACAGTACAGTAATTTGATTTCTGGCTAAAAATTACTTTTGTAATTATATTTGTGTTTGGGAAGTTTATTTACATTAGTGTTTCTCAGGGAAAAAATGTTATGTTTTTTGCAATGTATTTTTGAGTATATTTTCAGTTGTTTTATTCATTTTGCTATTCATACGCACATCTAAATAGCTACACAACCATTTTGGAACAATCTGCACTTATGATGCAGTGGGGACAGGCACTGAAATGTTAATTTCATTGCCAAATTCATGTCATCTACATAAAAGTGATTTTTTGAGCTTTGAACAATCATCAAAATATCCTTGTCTGTCATAATTAATCCTGTACACAAATCACTATCAATGGGCACAAATACATCCAGTCAAGCAGTAGGACAGCCTAATAATGCAGCAGCTCGGAAAAATACTTCACGATTTTCTTGTTGCATCAGATTTGTATGCAATTCCTTCACTGTCATCATCAGGAGCAACAGTGTCAGTAAGCCATATGGTAGTTTATTAAGCTGACTGGATTGTCTCATGGGGACATGTGATATTCATGAAAATTCCATATACTGTCAGAGATTTTGTTGATGTCTATGATGGAAGAACACTGATAGTTATGTTGATTTCATTAAATGGTGGGTAATTAACCATATTTCTCTGTTGACTTTCAAACTCAAGTGACCATTTCCATGCACAACTAAGGATATAGCCACTATCCCAATTAAAGTTGTTGTTGCACATTCTAATCTCAGTGGCTTCTTTGCTGACAGAATACCAGTAGACAGATGCAGAGGATGAGATATCCATTTAGTCAAACATAATTATATGTTCGTTCATGAGGCTGTGTTTGGCAACAGCAGATTTGTAATAATCATGATATTTAATGTGACAGTGCTGGAGAGATTCCAATTTACCTCTAATGAGGTAACAGAAATTAAGATGAGAACAAATCTGAAATGAACAATAAAACACAATACAAAAGAAACAACTGGAGAGATGTGACAAATCAAAGTAAAAAAAAAAATATGTTTTTGTAAATATAACAGAACAGATGATTAAAAATGATCTCTTCCCCAGTTTATCTTAAAGTATTTTAGATTTTTGGTGGCTGAGGTCTGTACAATCAAATTTTTGTATTTCAGATGATTATTGAAGATGTCAAATCAAAACAGTTCTGCTGCTGGATATGTGAAACTACCAACAGTTCAGACAGGAATTTCTGCTCAAGCGTAAGTCCTGCTGCTTGCAAATAATTTTCATGTTTATAAAATGTTACATTTTTTTGAACTGTATTGTATCTAACCCAAAAAAAATTGTAAGATATTTATATACATATATTGGTCTTGCATGGTCTATATCCCTTATGAAGATGCCCTTTGCTGTAAACTGAAAAGAATTGAACACGTAAATGGTGAAGGAAGCATTCTGAATGGAATGTATATTTTATGCAGAAATGTTTTATTTTATACAAAAATACTATTTCATAATTGATGTTTGATCTTAAATTTTTCTGAAGAATCTACCGTGTTCTTTGTATCACCTGAAGAGGATACCAAGAGATGCTATCAAAATATCCTGTTTTGCTAATGCCTGCACCTGACTGAACAACAAAGAGCAGTTCAAACTTTTTTCAGAATCATTACAGATAATGAATTATATTCTCTTTAGTAGCAAGCGAATGCTCAAGAAATTGAGCTACAAATAAAACATGATTTGTCACAGACTTTGTGGTTATCATCATACAATATGCACTGATGAGCTAAAACATTACGAATAATGCACACTGCAAGACTGAATGTCACCTTGTAAAGTTGCAGGATATGGCTCTTAAGGAAAGTACATATGCGTACATATGTGAGGTAAAGACTAATGAGGAATCATTATAGAGTTGATACAGGCTGCAAATGGGGGAAACTAACTGATTGGTTGGTTGGTTGATTTGGGAAGAGGACCAAACAGTGAGGTCATCAGTCCCATTGGGGGTAGGGAAGGATGGGGAATGAAGTCGGCCATGCCCTTTCAGAGGAACCATCCCAGCATTTGCCTGAAGCAATTTAGGGAAATAATGGACAGCTTAAATCATGATGGCCAGATGCGGCTTTGAACCATCATCCTCCCAACTGCAAGTCCAGTGTGCTAACCACTGCACTAGAAACTCACCGACACAAGCAACTTTGAAAAGGGTGCATTATTATTGCCTGGCCTGTTGGAATGAGTATCTTGTAAACAGCTGTCCACATGTTATTTTTGTGAGCATCTATGGAAAATGATTGAATGACACTGAAACCAAGAGTGTGCAATAAAGTGTTGGATGTTCACACCTCATTACAGAACATGGTCATTTGAAGCTTACCTTCTCTGTAAAGTAAGACAGCTGGTGATCTGTGGCAGATCTAACTACACAGTATAGTCCTGGTGCAGGCATCAGTGTTTCAGAGCACACTATTAATTGAAAATGAGGCTGCACAGCAGAGAAGCACTATGTCTCCCCATGTTGACCCAAAAATGTGGCCAGATTGGACCATGGATCAGTAGAAATGTGTCAACTGGTTGGATGAATCATCAGGTTGATGCTTATGTCCATGTATGGCGTCATCCAGATTAATAGTTGCACCATGGATATTGGCTGGTGGGACCAGTATTATACTATGGGGGACATTCTCTTGGGCTTCTGTGGGACTTGTGGTAGTAATCAAAGGCATCAATGCTGAAGTGGACTACATTAAGATTATTGCTTGGATGCCTTCACTCTTGACATCTTCCCTGATGGTGATGGCATCTTCCAGCAGGGTAGCTGTCACAGGATGAGAACTGTGATATGGTAGTTTGAGTGGCATGAATACCTTGGCCATCAAATTTGCCTGATCCACAAAACGCTGCTTTATTGTCTTTTGAAATGGAACAACACATTATTAAGCAAGTGGTCATTATTAATGGTGATTTTTCTAGATATTCAGCTGAGTTGTTGTCACATGACAACAAAACTCACAGAACCTGAAGTAGATGGCTGTACTAGTAGCTGAAATTTTACAGTACATCAAATGGAAACAATAACATGGCTCAATACCCAGATCACCATTAATCAGTAATGCCAAGAAAACCTGAGAGATGAGGTTGTTATAATATTTTGGCTCAACTGTGTATCTTTAGATCTTTTGGGCCACATCCTCATTAAAGTATTTACATTTCATTGTTTGGTTCCTATCGTGGGTAGGGCTTCAGGTGGTACCTCAGGAGGTATACATCATCCAGCTGCAGTAGTTTGAAATAGTTATTAATAGAACACCTGAAATTTGTGATTCTGTTCAGAACTTATTAGAAAATAAACAGCTTCTATCTAACCAATGGCCAATCAGTTCAGAACAGGAAAAATATTTTGAACTTTATATTCCTTACTACAGAAATATTTACAATAAAACATTACACCACCCTACCACTTTGGACAACCACATACAGGATTTTGCATTAAGATTCTGGTAAAAAAAATTGTAATTAAAATTGACAATGGGTAAGGCAAATGAAACGAGTATTACAAAATTGTTCAAATGGCTCTGAGCACTATGGGACTTAACATCTGAGGTCATCAGTTCCCTAGAACTTAGAACTACTTAAACCTAACTAACCTAAGGACATCACACACATCCATGCCTGAGACAGGATTCAAACCTGCAACCGTAACGGTCGCACGGTTCCAGACTGAAGCGTCTAGAATCGCTTGGCCACACTGGCCAGCAGAGTATTACAGTGAGTGGTGAAAAGTCATGAGAAGTTGCTGTGAAATGAGTCAGTCATGTGCTGCAAATATGATATCCATTAATGGATTTTTTATGTACTTTGTTTTGTTTTTGTTGTGTACTCCTTGTTTCCTTTTCTTATTTTGAAATGAGTGAGGGTGTTGCCCCAGGGTTAACCACAGGCTTCTAGTAGGAGTGTCCCCACCCCAAAGTGGATCATAAATTGCTGCCTTTATGTGTCATTTGAAGCTCTGTAGGAAAACAAAACACAGCTGTAGCCAGCCAGCATTGAAAGAGAAATTTGGGGCTGATTTCCTTGCGTTGCCCCTTCCCACCAACAGTCAAAACCATGATTTATTTACTCCTATAGCCAGCAGCCAGGTCAGACTGTCTCAAAAATACTGCATACTTTGCTCTTACTGTCCGCAGCTCGTGGTCATGCGGTAGCGTTCTCACTTCCCATGCCCGGTTTCCTGGGTTGATTCCCGGTGGGGTCAGGGATTTTCTCTGCCTCGTGATGACTGGGTGTTGTGTGATGTCCTTAGGTTAGTTAGGTTTAAGTAGTTCTAAGTTCTAGGGGACTGATGACCATAGCTGTTAAGTCCCATAGTGCTCAGAGCCATTTGAATCATTTTTGGTCTTACTTTTAAGGTTACCACAGTTTTGCAAGATATACAGCATACTTCTCATTCCTCCTCAAAATTTATAGCAATAATGGAAATTTCTGGAGGGAGCACCTATAGTGGATCAATGCATGGAGCACAGTAAAACATAACAGAGAACACATTCACACTAGTTTATGAACCCTAACTCTTTTTCCAGACATAGTACACCCATTCACACACACACAACCACCCAAACTCACAATCCTGTGACCACAGCAAGACTGATTATTGGTACTTGATTACTGAAAGCAGTTTGCTGATCTGATGGTAGTAGGGAGGGGGGTGTGGAAAGATGCAAGGAGGGATTAGCAGGAAGAGGCAGGTCTTGTAGAGAAGATTCCATGGCCTCACAGTGAGATGAAAAAAGTACAAAGTAGAAGCTACAACAAAAGAGATGTGGGAAGAAGGAGTGGGGAGAAACGAGGGGGTAAAGGAGAAGAAGATTAAGATGAAGAGGGAGAAAGTGGAGGGAGGAGAGAAGTGAGAGGGGTTAGAAAGGGTGGACAGGAGGGGAAGAGAGAGAGAGAGAGGGAGAGGGAGAATGCCTGTGCATGGAGAGGGGGGGGGGGGGGGGGGAGAGTGTAATGGATCTGGGAGATGTTATTTTTTTACCGTATTTGTCGATACTGAATTGAAAATGTTTTCTTATATTTTTGTCAGAATTTATTATAATTTGTCTTATTATATGTTAATTTACTTCTGTTTTTGAGAGTAAAAGCATATTGATTACTATTAGAAAATGTATCGAAGAATAGCAAAGAAACTGATTGTGTAAAATATCTTTGACGTTGGAGTAGTCTTTGACTATAGTCAGTCCGAGTCGGCAGCTAACTCTTGGTGTGTGTTGACGGAAGAACAATGTGAAGGTCGCAGTCATAAATAATTTTGAATTATGTTAACTATTATTTTTGTATTATCTGAAAAGAAGAAACTACATTGGAAGAAACTGTATTTGAAACACCAAAATGAGAGAAACACGCTGAACCACGTCATTTTCTGCAGCCGACAACGATGCATTGTGGAATCATACTTAGACAACTGAAGCCAAGACTTATATTTGCTTGCAAACGTCTAATGGAAAAGGTACTGTCACGAAATATGGCAAATTTAAGTTTATAAAAAATAGTGACCATATTTTCAACTTGTGTAATAGCCGGGAAGCCATATTTCAAGAGGAAGATTGGTAGGAGAAGGCAGTGTGTGATTTGGGTGGAATGGTATGGATGGAAAAATGAAGAGAAATGGAAGGTGGGGTAGTGGGTACAGGTTAGCAGACTTTATACCAGGGGTTTGCAAGAGTTCAGGACTTGCTGAAGAGACAATTCCCATATGTGAAGTTCAGAGAAACTTGTGCTGGAAGGGAACACCCAAATGGTTGAAGTAGTGAAGCAGCTATTGAACTCATTTGTGTTGTTAGATGTGGCATGTTCAACACCTGGATGGCCAGGTTTACAATTTGCCACAGTTCGATGGTGGCCATCCATGCAAGTGGACAATTGGTTTCTTGTCTTGCCCACATAGTGTGCTATATAGTAATTGCAACATGGCTGACCACAAAGGAATGACACATGGGGCACAGAACTGGGAGTAGGATTGGAGTATAGACAGGCAAAGATATTCTGTATGTTTGTTGGGTGGCAGAACACTTCTTTGGAGGTGTGGGCAGGATTTTGGACGGGATATCCCTCATTTCAGGACATGATGTGAGGTAGTCAAGGTCCTGGTGGAGGATGTGGTTGAGCTTTTCAAGGCCAGAATGATTCTGTATGATCAGAGGAGTGCTAATCGCTGGCTTTTCACTGGTTTGAGAGGATCATATGGCAAGGGTGACTCATTTGTGGGTGAGCTGGATAGGATATTGTCTATCATTAAAGGCTCTGGGAAGTTTATCACTATTTTCAATAACTCCTGCTTTATCCTGCAGATGAGGCTTCCTTGGATGATGAGGCAGTTAGGAAGAGCTTTTTGACATGGAATGGGTGACAGCTATCAAAGTGGAGGTATTGACCAACATACTTATGGAGACACCTGAAGGATGGAGATCGACATCTAGGATGGTGGCTCAACGAGCTGAGAAGGACCATGTGAACTGAATTTGGGAACAAGTGTTGAGGTTATGGAGGGAAGACCAAAGGTTGTCCCTTCCATGACTTCATATCATGAAAGTGTCGTCAATGAATCTGAACCAGACAGGTGCCATGCAGGTACCCATGGTAATACCTCAGATTTGTTTGTAGATTTGGCCTTTCTAAAGTGAAATTTCGGCTGAGGATGTGGTTGGCTAGGAGGATTAGGAAAGAAGTTATGGGTTTGGTACAGAAGGATGTTGGGAAATGTAGTGTTCCATGACTATAAAGCCATTGGCATGCATTGTTGGTGCATAAGGACATTACATCCACAGTGACTAACAAGGAGTCTGGTGGTAATGAGACAGGAACTATGGAGAGGTGGTGAGGGAAGTGAACAATATCCTCCTAATACCAAAGCCACCACCTCTTTCCTAATCCTCCTAGACAACCACGTCCTCACCCAGAATTAATTAATTCAAATCTACAAACAAATCTGTGGTACTGCCATGGGTAGTCACATGGCACCTTCCTATGACAACCTATGTATGGGCCATATGGAGGACTCGTTCCTATCCAGTTAACACCTAAAACCTCTCATCTGGTTCAGATTCTTTGATGACATTTTCATGATTTGGACTCACAACAGAGACAACCTTTGCTCTTTCCTCCATAACATCAACAACTGTTTCCAAATCTGCTTCACTTGGTTCTTCTAAACTCATCAAGCCCTTCCAGGATGTCAGTCTCCAACTCTCAGGGGGCTCCATAAAATTGCCTGTCCATATCAAGTGCACCAACTACCAACAGTACCTCCACTTTGACAGTGGTCACCCAATCCATGTCAAAAAGTCTTATTCTTACAGCCCCATCACGCATTGATGCCGCATCTGCAGTGGAAAGCAGGAGTTGTTGAAATATACTGATAACCTTACCAGAGCCTTTACTGACAGACAATACCCTGTCCAGCTCATCCATAAACAAGTCACCCATGACATCTGCTCTTCTGACGCCAGTAAACCTGTTAACCAGCCACTGACCAGCACTTGCCTGATCACGCAGTATCACCCTGGCCTTGAAAAGCTCAACCACATCCTCCACCAGGGATTCGGCTACCTTACTTTGTGTCTTGGGATGAGGGATATCCTTCTCAAAATCCTTCCCACATCCCCCAGAGTTGTGATTTACCACCCACCCAACCTATAAAATACCTTTTTCTCTCCCTACTCCAGTCCTGTTCCCAGTCCTATGCCTCACTGGTCATCCCCTTGCTGTCAGCCCAGGTGTGTGGCCTCTCTCATACACCCGCCCACCACCTCATACTGCAGTCCAGTCACAGGCATTTCCTACCCATTAAAAGACAGGGCCATGTGTGAAAGCAACAATGTTATATATCAGCTAAACTTCAATTACCACATAGCATTCTATGTGGACATGACAAGTAACCAATTGTCTACTCAGCTGAATGTCCATTGCCAAACTGTGGCAAACCACAAACTTGACCACCCAGTTGTCAAACACGCTGCACACCACAACACAAATGACTTCAACATCTGCTTCACTATGTGGGCCATTTGGATACTCCCTTCCAGCACAAGTATTGCTGAACCATGCAGGTGGATCTGTCCCTCCACAACATTCTATGGTCTTGCAGTCCCTCTGGCCTAAATCTCAGCTAACGTTTTCTTACTGGACCACCTTGTGTTTCCCTTCTCTCTTCTGTCCATACCAGTCCTTCTGTGCCCAAATCTTGCACTGCCTTGAGGACATTCTGACAATCTCCTTTGGCGTCTCTCCCTCTCCCTCTCCCTCTCCCTCTCCCTCTCCCTCTCCCTCTCCCTCTCCCTCTCCCTCTCCCTCTCCCTCTCCCTCTCCCTCTCCCTCTCCCTCTCCCTCTCCCTCTCCCTCTCCCTCTCCCTCTCCCTCTCCCTCTCCCTCTCCCTCTCCCTCTCCCTCTCCCTCTCCCTCTCCCTCTCCCTCTCCCTCTCCCTCTCCCTCTCCCTCTCCCTCTCCCTCTCCCCTCTATTTCTCCTTCTTCATCTTCACCTTTCCATCCATTTCCCACCCTCCCTCGTTTTTCCTCCTCATTACCCCCATCTCCCTTTTCTGACACCTCTTATTGTACCCTCTGTACTTTTTTCGTCTTGTTGTGCGGCCACAAAGTCATCTATCCAAAGACCTGCCTCTTTGCTGCTACCC
Organism: Schistocerca piceifrons; assembly: GCF_021461385.2. Classification (NCBI taxonomy): domain Eukaryota; kingdom Metazoa; phylum Arthropoda; class Insecta; order Orthoptera; family Acrididae; genus Schistocerca; species Schistocerca piceifrons. Next base: position 446,174,847 of record NC_060139.1, read on the forward strand.
ATTCTTTGTGGCCTTGCCTACCCTCTCTCCACTCCATCAGATCAGACAACTGTTTTCAGTAATTGGATATCAATAATTAGTCTTGCTGTTGCCACAGTAGTGTGTCTCTGTGTGTGTGAATATGTGGACTATGTGTACTATTGCTGGAAAAAGAACTCGTGCTTGAAACTTAGTGTGAATGCTGTTTTCTGCTACGTGTTACTGTGCTCCTTATATCACTCCATTATTTTACATAAATTTTACATTTAGTATCTGAGAATGATTTGGATTCCCTGCCTAGCCCATGTATCAATAGTAGGGGGAACATGTCAGAGATACTCGGAATCCAGGTGACAGCTGTGGCTTTTGCCAGTCTGAGGCACAGCAGCTGTGGCAAACACATAAGTTGATGCCACCCTCTGATGAGTGTTTACTGCTAAATTCCACAGCCCATCTATTGCTAGCCAGTCTCTTCCTAGTCACTGAAGCCTTTATTCATGTGCCATTGAATAGTAGAGTTTTTACTTTGCTTGATTAAGTTTGTGATTTAGATTGATCCTTGAATTATTGTGTACACTTAAGATGATTTTGCCATGCTCTTATTACAGAAGGAACACAAAACACATTGCTGCAAAAATTACAGTTCCTGCTTAAATCTTCTTTCACTACATTCCACCAAGTTGCATACAAATTTTGACTAACCACAGATAACCTATTCCAGAATGCACATTTATCTATGTTATCATCAATCTGCCCCAAACAAACTGCAAAAAGTTTTCACTTTTGTTCTCTAGGCTTACAGATAACTCACCCTTACTGTTTGAATCATTACTCTGCATGACATTAATGAAAAACTTCTCTGACTGGACTGGTATTCCATGACTCTCACTTAACATCATCACATACATCACTTACCTTATCTATATTGTCAACATCATTCATAAGTAACTCTGAAACTTCATTATTCTTAAACACCACAAATACCTGACACTCATCAACATCAACATCATCACCATCATTATCATATTCTTCCAAAATTACTTCATCAACAACATCATTCACAACTCAAGTCTCATGTCCATCAACACCTACATTCATTTGAAATAATCTACCAGTCTCAGACTTACCAACCTCAGTTATTTCACAGCTTTCTTTCACATCTATATAAAAAATATCACCTAGTTCAGATCCAACACAGTCATAACCTGATTTACATACATCCATAACACTGTTTTCTGACCAAGAGAATAAGTTATTAGTACATACTACATCAAAATTCTCACTACTCTCATGTTTTGGTTTGTGATTAGTACCTACCTCACCATAATTAAACATAGTATCCCAATACTTTTGATCAATACATAAATGAGAAATCTGATATTTTTTCTGTTCACATTCAGATACCTGTGCCATATTATTAACACTGTTTTTATTGTTTAATTGAAAGCGTAAATTGTGGGTCCTGTGCTTGTTGTGTTTCCTTGCCCCAAAAACTTCATTGAGGTGGATGCCATTCCCCAAGTACTTACTTCTATGATTGTTTCTCCTATTAAATTGCCCATGGTTGTCCCCATTATTCCTATCCTGCTGACGTTAAAAATTTCTTTCTCTATTATCATTTTGTTCCTGATAGAAGTTACCATTATCTCTGTTTCTGTTGTTACTTCCACTGTGATTTCTATCATTCTGATTCTTATGGTACATACTTCTTTCTACTGCCCTATCCAGCTTGTCAACATATTGTGAAAATTGTTCAAGACAATTTTCAGGTCCATGTACTAAATCCCACTGCAAACTTTCTGGTAATCTCCTTTAAAGAGGATCAATCAATGTCATTTTGTCAAATGGTTTGTCAAGGTGTGTCAATTTCTTAAGTTGGTTCTTACAAAACTCTTTCAGAGTAGCATCCCTTTTCTTATAATTAAGACCATTCAAAAATTCACTTTTAATTCTCCCCTGTTCAGCTTCCAACCAAAATTTATTTAAAAACTTTTCTTGAAACTTTGATATGTTTCCCACTGACCTAAATTTAAATTTAGGAGCTTCACCTTCAAGACATCTTTTAACAGATTAAGTTTTTTGATTATCACTCATGCCTGACACAAAACTGTCTCTACAGTGGTGCAGAAAATCCACTGGATATAAATTGTCTGATGGGAAACTTTCCATTGAAGTGCTGGACCACACAGTACCATTGACTAAATACAGATTTTTGTGAATGCAATTTTCATGAACTGATGCAATTTTTTTATCTAAAACATTTACGTTAGTTTGCATATTGTTTGCAACATTTAAAATTTTTTGGTCTAAAGTGGTAATGTTTTGTTCCATTTCTTCTGCCATGGCCTTCTGTTCAAGTCTGATGTCATCAACATTCTTTGACTGTCTATCCAATTTGGCAATGAACTCATTTTCCAAAACAAAAAATTTATTTCGTAAGACATCAACTTTTTCATGAAAGTTTTTTAACCCTTCTGACAACCCATTTTTTAGCTCTGAAACCTGATTACTAAGTTGGTCTATTTGGTAATGTACCATATCCATTTTACTATTGTTTTCAGTTTTCAGATCATTTAAATGTCCTTGTAGTGAAGTAAATTTTTCAGTTAACTGATTATTAACGGCACTAAATTTTCTGTTGTTATCTTTCTTCATTTCTTCTAGTTTTACCAAAATTAACTGCAAAATGTCAGTTTTTACTGTTTCTTTACTGACTACAATTTCACTTGTCTCAGACATGTCCTGGCTGGGTCCTACAGCTTTCTCTTCTACATCACTACTACACTCACCTATATTCATTTTGTTAATAAGGACTCGAATCCACAAACAAATTAATTTCACAAATAGTTTGTACTCATCTTTCCTTTTTGATGTCCCTGGTTGTAGTTGTAAAGTCCACTTTCATTCGATCCATTCCAACAGTGTAGGTAGCACATCATCACTGTTGATATGACTTTGTTGGGCAGCTCTTGGTCTTCTATCTTTGAGTGATCAGAAATCTGTTCATACATGAATCACTTCTCTTCTTCTTCTGCAACAGACAAAACTTCATTATCAGTCAGCTGATCCCAGACAATGCCACTGCTTGTCATCTACCCCTCCTTCACATCATTTGTTGATTGTCTCTATCTTTTCCATTTTTAAATAAGCTTCAAGAGGAGTAAGATTTACAATAAATTTTTTACTTATCGTCTTTTCTCATAATTGGCTCCAGTTCTTCATGTCTAGGGGTTGATTCTTGAAGCTGAAATTTTTGACATTATAGGTTCTCATGTTTCCAATTGATGCAATAACTTCTGAAGAATTGCCTGAGTAGTAATTTCTGCTTTTATTCTGATTTTATTCTCTCATATTTTTCTATATCACACTGTCTTTGCAATTACTGCTTCAACAAAACTGAAAATTACATAGTTATTGCCAAAATTAAAAATATGTCTGATCACATCATAGGCAAGCCCACTACTCCTCACCCATTCTGTGGTATTAACAATATTCTGAAGAGTTTACAAATTTTCTTGACAAATTAATCTCCACCAGTTTATGCCGTTATTTTATAAATGAATCCAGAAGTAAGCATAATAAATATCATCATATTGTGCAGTTAATAATAGGAATTCTAAGTTTGCCGGTCATTTCATAATTTTGAATATTTCTAAAAACAAAAAAAAGAAAAAGAATAGAAATTTTAACTGTACATACAGAGCTAGGAATACTGATTGTAACAACAAAAATAAAGTAATTTCTTTTTATGAATTATAGCCTGAAATATACCACATCACATTCAAAATCATATGAAATTCTTTTAGAAAAACAGCTGAGATAATATTAACCTGTTTTAAAAAGTTGTAATTATTTCTGGTATCGATTGAGGAAAAGTGATGCAAGAGGAGGGTGTCCCTTTACAAAGTGGTACACTGTTCCTTGTTGACATTTTTGACTGTCACACTGATACACCAATGACATGGGTGATTTCATTCATGCTCTGATCTTACACATATCCCACTATAACTCTTTTAAGACTTATTGAAATTGTCTGTAAAACTACCCCCCCCCCCCCCCCTCAGTACATTTATTTTCACAGTTACTGGAGAAATGGTCCTAAACAGGCCTTGATATCTAGCCATTACGTACAGTTTATCTCATGTGATCTTACAAAATATATATATATATAAAACAAAGATGAGGTGACTTACCGAACAAAAGCGCTGGCAGGTCGATAGACACACAAACAACACAAACATACACACAAAATTCAAGCTTTCGCAACAAACTGTTGCCTCATCAGGAAAGAGGGAAGGAGAGGAATGTTTCCTTCCATTTTTTTATATATATATATATATATATATATATATATATATATATATATATATATATATATATATATATATTTATTTATTTATTTATTTATTTTGTAAGATCACATGAGATAAACTGTACGTAATGGCTAGATATCAAGGCCTGTTTAGGACCATTTCTCCAGTAACTGTGAAAATAAATGTACTGAGGGGGGGGGGGGGGTAGTTTTACAGACAATTTCAATAAGTCTTAAAAGAGTTATAGTGGGATATGTGTAAGATCAGAGCATGAATGAAATCACCCATGTCATTGGTGTATCAGTGTGACAGTCAAAAATGTCAACAAGGAACAGTGTACCACTTTGTAAAGGGACACCCTCCTCTTGCATCACTTTTCCTCAATCGATACCAGAAATAATTACAACTTTTTAAAACAGGTTAATATTATCTCAGCTGTTTTTCTAAAAGAATTTCATATGATTTTGAATGTGATGTGGTATATTTCAGGCTATAATTCATAAAAAGAAATTACTTTATTTTTGTTGTTACAATCAGTATTCCTAGCTCTGTATGTACAGTTAAAATTTCTATTCTTTTTCTTTTTTTTTGGAGGGAAACATTCCACGCAGGAAAAATATATTTAAAAACAAAGATGAGGTGACTTACCATACGAAAGCCATGGCAGGTCGATAGAAACACAAACAGACACATACATACACACAAAATTCAAGCTTTCGCAACAAACTGTTGCCTCATCAGGAAAGAGGGAAGGAGAGGGAAAGACGAAAGGAAGTGGGTTTTAAGGGAGAGGGTAAGGAGTCATTCCAATCCCGGGAGCGGAAAGACTTACCCATCCTTTTTTCCCCCTAAGGTAAGTCTTTCCGCTCCCGGGATTGGAATGACTCCTTACCCTCTCCCTTAAAACCCACTTCCTTTCGTCTTTCCCTCTCCTTCCCTCTTTCCTGATGAGGCAACATTTTGTTGCGAAAGCTTGAATTTTGTGTGTATGTATGTGTCTGTGTTTCTATCGACCTGCCAGCGCTTTCGTATGGTAAGTCACATCATCTTTGTTTTTAAATATATTTTTCCCGCGTGGAATGTTTCCCTCTATATAATAAATTTACAATGTTTTGTTTTCAGTGGCATTTTGTGTCACTGTTTTTTTTAGAAATACAAGAGGCTCCAGCAGTAAGAATTGAAAGTGCTTAGACAAAATTTGAAGAATATCATTGCAGTTACAACAGTAGTTAAAACTATGAATTTGTGCATATCTAGATATCTCATTTCAGTATTCAGTGCTTTACAACAATTTAAAAGATCTTGGGGAAGATTTTTAACAGGAATGGTAATAAAGGTCAGCTGGTTTCTGTTTGTGGTAGTAGTGAGAAGCAAGGAAGAGGATTGTCACTTTGTTGGGTAATCAAGAATGAAAAAGTACAGATGAGATGATAAAAAAGATATACCACAATGTGGTAGTATGTATCACCCTACACAATGATAAATATTATTGTTTTCACATCACCCTGAGAGTTTTTCTTGACCCCCAGCTAATGAGTTTGATAATAGCTAAAACACCTGACTATAAATTCTAATTTTAACAAATCATTTGATATCTGTTAATTGAATGATCTTTGTTGAGAGGTCAGACAAATGTGTGGTTCCTGAAGAGGAACAGCAGGCTTTTTGGTAGTTGCAGGAGCAAGAGTCTGGATGATTGACTGATCTGGCCTTGTAACATTAATCAAAATGGCCTTGCTGTGCTGGTACTGCAAAAAACTGAAAGCAAGGGGAAACTACAGCTGTAATTTTTCCCAAGGGCATGCAGCTTTACTGTATGGTTAAATGATGATGACATTCTCATGGGTAAAATATTCTGGAGGTAAAATAGTCCCCCATTTGGATCTCTGGGTGGGGACTACTCAGGAAGATGTCGTTATCAGGAGAAAGAAAAATAGTGTTTTATGGACTGGAGCATGGAATATCAGATCCCTTAATCAGGCAGGTAGACTAGAAAATTTAAAAAGGGAAATGGAAAGGTTAAAGATAGATAGTGAAGTTTGGTGACGAGAGGAACAAGACTTCCAGTCAGGTGAATGCAGGGTTATAAATACAAAATCATATAGGGGTAATGCAAAAATAGGTTTCCAGAATGAGATTTTCACTCTGCAGTGGAGTGTGCGCTGATATGAAACTTCCTGGCAGATTAAAACTGTGTGCCCGACCGTGACTCGAACTCGGGACCTATGCCTTTCGCGGGCAGGTGCTCTACCATCTGAGCTACCGAAGCACGACTCATGCCCGGTCCTCACAGTTTTACTTCTGCCAGTATCTCGTCTCCTACCTTCCAAACTTTACAGAAGCTCTCCCGCGAAACTTGCAGAACTAGCACTCCTGAAAGAAAGGATACTGCGGAGATATGGCTTAGCCACAGCCTGGGGGATGTTTCCAGAATGAGATTTTCACTCTGCAGCGGAGTGTGCGCTGATATGAAACTTCCTGGCAGATTAAAACTGTGTGCCCGACCGTGACTCGAACTCGGGACCTTTGCCTTTTGCGGCCAAGTGCTCTACCATCTGAGCTACCGAAGTACAACTCACACCCGGTCCTCACAGCTTGCAGAACTGCGTGAGTCGTGCTTCGGTAGCTCAGATGGTAGAGCACTTGCCCGCGAAAGGCAAAGGTCCCGAGTTCGAGTCACGGTCAGGCACACAGTTTTAATCTGCCAGGAAGTTTCATATCAGCGCACACTCCGCTGCAGAGTGAAAATCTCATTCTGGAAACATCCCCCAGGCTGTGGCTAAGCCATGTCTCCGCAATATCCTTTCTTTCAGGAGTGCTAGTTCTGCAAGTTTCGCAGGAGAGCTTCTGTAAAGTTTGGAAGGTAGGAGACGAGATACTGGCAGAAGTAAAGCTGTGAGGACCGGGCGTGAGTCGTGCTTTGGTAGCTCAGATGGTAGAGCACTTGCCCGCGAAAGGCAAAGGTCCCGAGTTCGAGTCACGGTCGGGCACACAGTTTTAATCTGCCAGGAAGTTTCAGAAATAGGTTTAATAATGAATAAGAAATAGGAGCATGTATAAGCTACTATGAACAGCATAGTGAACATGTTATCGTAGCCAAAATAGACACAAAGCTCATGTCTACCACAGTAATACAAGTTTATATGCCAACTAGCTCCGCAGTGATGAAGAGATTGAAGAAATGTATGATGTGATAAAAGAAATTATTCAGATAGTGAGGGGGGATGAAAAATAATAGCTGTGAGGGATGAAATTCAATAGTAGGGAAAGGAAGAGAATGAAAAGAAGTAGGTGAATATGGATTGGGGATAAGGAATGAAAGACGAAGCCATCTGGTAGAATTTTGTGCAGAGCATAACTTAATTATATCTAACACTCTGTTTATGAATCATGAAAGATGGTTGTATACATGGAAGAGGCCTGGAGACACTGGAAGCTTTGAGATAGATTTTATAATGGTAAGACAGTGGTTTAGGAACCAGGTTTTAAATTGTAAGACATTTCCAGGGGCAGATGTGGACTCTGACCACAATTTATTGGTTATGAACTGCAGATTAAAACTGAAGAAACTGCAAAGAGATAGGAATTTAAGGAGATGGGACCTGGATAAACTGAAAGAAACAGAGATTGTACAGAGTTTTAGAGAGAGAACTAGGGAATGACTGACAAATACAGGGGAAAGAAATACAGTAGAAGAAGAATGGGTAGCTTTGAGAGATGGAATAGTGAAGGCAGCAGAGGATTAAGTAGGTAAAAAGGTGAGGGGTAGTAGAAATCCTTGGGTAGCAGACGAGATATTGAAGTTAATTGATGAAAGGAGAAAATATAAAATTGCAGTTAATGAAACAGGCAAAAAGGAATACAAACATCTCAGAAATGAGATCAGCAGGAAGTGTGAAATGGCTGAGCAAGGATGGGTAGATGACAAATATAAGGATGTAGAGGCATATATCACTAGGGGTAGGATAGATACTACCTACAGGAGATTAAAGAGACCTTTGGGGAAAAGGGAACCACCTGTATGAATATCAAAAACTCAGGTGGAAAACCAGTCCTAAGCAAAGAAGGGAAAGCAGAAAAGTGGAAGCAGTGTAATGTATCTGAGGGCAATATTATGGAACTGGAAGAGGACGTAGATGAAGATGAAATGAGGGATATGATAATGCTTGAAGAATTTAATGGAACATTGAAAGACCTGAGTCAAAAAAGGTCTCAGGAGTAGACAACATTCCATTAGAACTACTGATAGTTTTGGAGAGCCAGACATGACAAAACTCTTCCATCTGGTGCGCAAGATGTATGAGAAAAGCGAAATATCCTCAGACTTCAAGAAGAATATAGTAATTTCATTCCCAAAGAAAGCAGGTGTTGACAGGTGTGAAAATTACCAAACTATCAGTTTAATAAGTCATAGTTTCAAAATACTAACACAAATTCTTTACCGACAAATGGAAAAACTGATTGAAGCCGACCTCGGAGAAGATTGGTTTGTAGAAATGTTGGAACACACAAGGCAATACTGACCCTATGACTTATCTTAGAAGATAGATTAAGGAATAGCAAACCTATATTTCTAGCATTTGTAGACTTAGAGAAAGCTTTTGACAATGTTGACAGGAATACTCTCTTTAGAATTCTGAATACGACAGGAGTAAATTACAGGGAACAAAAGGCTATTTACAATTTGTACAGAAGCCAGATGACTGTTATAAGAGTTGAGAGGCATCAAAAGGAAGCAGTGGTTGCAAAGAGAGTAAGACAGGGTTGTAGCCTATCCCTGATGTTGTTCAACCTGTATATTGAGCAAGCAGTAAAGGAAACAAAAGAAAAATTTGGAGTAGGAATTAAAATCTATGGAGAAAAATAAAAACCTGGAAGTTTGCTGATGACACTATAATTCTGTCAGAGACAGCAAAGGACCTGGAAGAGCAGTTGAACAGAATGGAGAGTCTCTTGAAAGGAGGATATTAGATGAACATCAACAAAAGCAAAACCAGGATAATGAAATGTAGTCAAATTAAATCAGGTGATGCTGAGGGAATTAGATTAAGAAGTGGGACACTTAAAGTAGTAGATGAGTTTAACTATCTGGGGAGCAAAATAACTGTTGATGGTTGAAGTAGAGAGGATATGAAGTGTAGACTAGCTATGGCAAGGAAAGCATTTCTGAAGAAGAGAAATTTGTTAACATTGTGTATAGATTCTTTTCTTTAAGTATTTGGATGGAGTGTAGCCATCTATGGAAGTGAAACATGGACAATAAATAGTTTAGACAAGAAGAGAATAGAAGCTTTTTGAAATGTGATGCTACAGAAGAATTCTGAAGATTCGATGAATAGGTGATGTGACTGAAAGCCTATAGATATTTTAAGGTCCCATCATTATGGTAAACACTTTATAGTTTCTTCAACTAATCATTGTCTGGAACGATGCACTTGGTGATGCTGTAGTATATACTTAAAGGAGAATACTCACTGAAAAGTAGAAGTATTGAGTTGTCAATAAGCACACATTAAAATAAAGAAAACTTGCTGGTATTTGGAGTAATCCTTTATTGAGCTAGAGTAGAATGCATACAGAAAACACTCCCCCACCCTACCTACCCCACGCATCCAACCCCCCCTCCACAGACACACACACACACACACACACACACACACACACACATGCATACGAACGCCTATGTGCCTACATGATGGACTTACAGCACCAGTGCTGCGTTTCAGCAGGTGAACAAGTTGTGGTGGGGTAATGTCAAGATGGGTGGGAGGCAGGAGACAGGGAGAAGGATGGGGGTTGGTGGCCAACTACTCAGAGGGAGGCAGCTGGTTTGCCAGCTAGGAATGCAGGAGTGAGGTGTGGCAGGGATGTGTGCTAGGCATGTGATGCACTATTATAGGAGCCCTTGGGGACTGGGGACATGACATGGGGACATGAATTGGGATTGTGTGACAGGACAAAGAAAGGGGAAACTGTTGGGCAGAGGGTGCAGGGACAGTGAATTACTTGTGACTGACTATGGCACTGGAGGATGTTTTGTAAAGGTAACTCCCTTCTGCATAGTTCAGAGAAGCTGGTGATGGAGGGAAGGATCTAGAAGGTCCAGGTTGTGAAGCAGTCATTGAAATTGAGCATGCTGTATTCAACTGCATGTTTTTCCATCAAATTTTTTCTAGAAACTTTGTTCTTGGCAAGAGGTTGGCAGTGGCTATTCATCCTGGTGGACAGCTTGTTAGTAGTCATACAGACACAGTGTTTCCAACAGAGTTGGTAAATGACATGGTTGCTTTCACAGGTGGCCCAGCCTCTGATGAGGTAGGATAAGCCTGTGACAGAACTGGAGTAATAGTAGGAATCTGAGTCTGCCTGATCAATCATAATGTTTAATTTCAAGGGCTGGAAATATTTTGATAGTAGATGATCAAGATTTTTGCACCATAGGTGTTTAGTTAAAATTACCACTGAATTACCATCACTAAATGGATAATGCAAATATGAATTCCAATCATGGGATTTTCATAAGATTGCCCTCATACTTTACTAGATTCCTATAAAATTACTAATAATTTTTTGATGATACTATGCAGCTTCTGATGTGACTGGTGTTTTCAACAAAATGCAGATTTCATAACAGTGATGTTGTTTCCTTCCAGTGTTGGGGGGTATGGGGTGAGGAAGGAATATAAATTTTCTCAGCTTCTGAAAATATGCATTTGAGAGATTTTGCATCAGCAGATGTTGGAATCACAGTCATTATTTGATGGCAGTTATTTTTAATGCTTAATAATAACTGTCTGTTACCTGTTCTGTGATTGTCTGTTGGAGAAAAGTCTCAGGAGACTGCATACTATTGGTGGTTTTGTGCAATATTTGCTGATCATTCTGTTATACCTTACATGCAAGAAAAAAATATTTTTAGCCAATAGCACATTAAAGATACATCAAGAACAGATAAATTTATTTGGTACTATTTCCTAAAATGTAACATCATAAATGAGATGTTGGTTTATAAAAAAAATACCTCATTTAAGATGCTGTCCTGTTACTGTTGGTAAAATTTGCAATTTCATTACTTCAGCTACAAGTTATCTGCAATAAGCATGGCATTGTGGATCACAGTTCCAACCAGTTAACTGAGGTGAAGTGATAATAGAGTCTTTTACTTCTGGGCATCACATTTTGTTTGAGAAAAGGTATAAAAACAATAACAAAGTTTTTGATGAAAGTATAAAAACTATGTGATTTCATTAGGTGTTGGCTGACTATTATATTTTATACTATGAATATATATACTTGTGAGTACCCAGCATGTGTTGCAATGCCATGCAAAGAACGAAAATGTTTGTGTTTTAATTCTGTTTACTGGAGTACCTTTGGATACACAAAATTTTTTGTTATTCCTTCTAACAATGGAAAGTTCAGAATGGAATAACAACTATATAGAAAGGATAGATTGCTACTCACCACTGAGTTGCAGACAGTCACAAAGAAAAAGAATACTAAAAATTTATAAGCTTTTGGACAATGTCCTTCCTCAGAAGTAGAACTCAAACACTTTCGCACAACAACTCACACACACATGTGGCCACTGTCTCCAGGCTCTAAGGCACTACCGTGACTATATCTGAAGTGAGCAGCAGTCTGCTGGGGTTGTGATGGGGGTAAGCAGAAGACATGTGGTGGTGAGGGGATAGTAAGGTAAGGGTGGGGAAAGAGGTTAGTGCTGCCTGTTGGAGTGTACAGAGAAATGGTGAGGACAGGATAGGACTACTAAGTGCAGCATCAGGAGACTATGCTGGGGCAGGGATGGGGAAGGGGATGAGAGGGGAGAAAAGGAGAAAAAAAATAAAATGATTGTATGGCATTTTTGAGTGGGAGATCCCATTTGAGGTTGTTCAGCAGCCCAATGCAAGTCTTTTTGTTTGATGTCCCTTCTGCAACTTGTGCATCAATTGCATCAATGAAATGATGTTGAGGATGACACATCACCCAAGTGGGTGAAAATCTCTAACATGGCCAGGAAATGAACCTGGTTCCCTTACTTGGCAGTTAGCCATGCTAACCACTCAGCTATGGAGGCATATGAGAGAAGTACAGAAGTGATGGTATATAAGGCATACACTGAGGTGACAAGAGTCATGGGATAGTGATTTGCATGTATGCAGATGGCAGCAGCATCATGTACAGAATGTATAAAAGGGGAGCACATTGGTGAAGCTGTTATTTGTACTCAGGTGAATCATGTGAAAAGATTTCTGACATGATTATGGCCGCTCAATAGGAATTAACAGATTCTGAACGCAGATAGTAGTTGGAGCTAGACACATGAGACAATCCATGTCACAAATTGCTAGGGAATTCAATATTACAAGAACCACAGTGCCAAGAGTGTGCTGAGAATACCAAATTTCGGGCATTATCTCTCATCACGAACAATGCAGTTACTGACGGCCTTCACTTAATGACTCAGATCAGTGGCATTTGCATAGAGTTATCAGTGCTAACAGACAAGCAACACTGCATGAAATAACCACAGAAATAAATGTGGAACAGCTAATGAACATATCTCTTAGGACAATGGGTCTAAATTTGGAATTAAGGGGCTGTGGCATCAGATGACCGATGCGAGTGTCTTTCCTACAAGCATGGCATTGCTGCAGCTCTTCTCCTGGGCTCATGACCATTTTGGTTGGACCCTAAGTGAGTGTTAAACCGTGGCTAGGTCAGTTGAGTCCCAATTTGAGGTCTTAAGATCTGATGGTAGGGTTTGAGTGTGGCACAGACCCCAGAAAGCCATGGACCCAAGTTGTCAACAAGACACTGCACAAGCTGATGGAGGCTCCATAATGGTGTAAGCTGTGTTTACATCAAATGAAACTGATCATGGAATAGAAATGGTTATGTCAGCTACTTAGACACCACTTGCAACCATTCATGAATGAACTTCCTGTTCCCAAATAATGATGGAATTTTTATGGATGACAGTGCATCAAGTTACCAGACCACAGTTGTTCATGACTGGCCTGAAGAACATTCTGAACAATTGTACTGAATGATGCGGCCACCTAGATCACCTCACATGAATCCCATTGAACATTCTGAAAATTTGTCGGACATAATCGAGAGGTCAGTTCATGCACAAAATCCTTCACTGGTAATACTGTTGCAATTATGGATATCTATAGAGGCAGCATGGCTCAATATATCTACAGGGGATTTCCAGTGACTTGTTGAGTCCATACTAAGTCAAGTTGCTGCACTACACTGGTCTGACACAATATTAGGAGGCATCCCAAGACTTCTGTCATCACATTTTATGTGTACTGTACTGGGAACTGGCAAGTGGATAGGCAGGTGGAGGACAGAGGCTAACAGATGGCCCTGCCTTTGATAGGTTAGGAGATGTTAGTTGCAGGACTCTAGGGGATGATATGGGAGGACATATGGTGCAGGTCTTGCATCTCAATCTGTTGCATGGATATGAGCCACGAAGCAAGGAGTTGGAAGCAAGGATGGAGTAGGAACAGACAAAGATATTGTGTATTTTGTGTGGGCAGTGGAATACCATTGTGGAAGGGGTGGGGAAGATATCCTCATTTCAGGGTGGGATGAGACATAATCAAAACCCTGCTAGAGAATGTGATTTAGTTGCTGCAGTCCAGAGTGATACTGAGTCATGAAAGGAGAGCTCCTTTGTGGCTGAATGGTGGATATGTGGGGGATGATAGGTGACTGGTGAGACAAGACATGGGAGATCTCTTCCTGAACAAGGATAGGAGGGTAATTTCAGTCTGTGAATGCTCAGTGAAACCCTTGGTGTATTTGGAAAAGTGCTATTCATCAATAAAGATGTGAAAGTCAAGCATGGCTGTGCTGTATAGAATGAAATGGGTGGCAGCTGCTGAAGTGGAAGTATTGTTGGTGGTTGGTACATTTGATGTGGACAGAGGTACTGATGTAGCCATCCTTTAGTTGGAGGTCAACATCAAGGAAAGTGGTTTGTTAGGCTGAGAAGGCCTAAGCAAAGAAAAGCAAATAAGAGAGGTGTTGGGGCTCTGGAGAAGTGTGGATAGGATGTCATCACATTTGATCCAGACCATAAAGTTGTCCTCAATGAATCTGAACCATGTGAGGGGTTTGGGATTCTGGATGATTAGGAAGGATTTCTGTAGATACCCCATAAATAGGTTAGTATAGATTGGTGCCAATCCATAGATTTGTTTGTAGGGTTTTAGATTGTGATGGTTGATACTGAAATGTGTAGCAGGACTCTGCAATAGGAAAATGAATAAGTGCTTTCTGAAGTCAACAGTTAAGAGACATTTTCTCTCTATGTAGTCTACTAACACTGAAATTAAATCTGTTATTTGTCAGGAAAATCTTCATTGTAATAGATTTTTGTAAGATTTCAACTACATGGAAGATATGGACTTTGTTTATGGTAAGTTCACTACCAGTTCATTTATATGAATATACTTCCACTTAAGTTCATCATAAAAGCTGATTCAAAGAGAAGAGATTTTTCCTTCACATTATAATTATTAAGTACAAAATTATTAAGTTGATTTATAATCAGTGTTACAAACTTCCCACTTTTCACAGATACTTGTTTGTAATAGTATTTCTTACAAATATAAGAGTTCATAAAATTCACACTTTCTTCTCGTTTCAACAAATTTTGAAACAGAACACTTCATTCCCGTGAATCTGAAGTTAAAATGTTTATATCATGTGGCAATATACAAGACAAAAATAAAAAAATTGACAAGTTGGAACTTTTATATGTGATAATTAGTTCTAAGAAGTTAATGAGTGATGCTTGTGTTGCAGGGTCAGAGAAACAGATAGTCATGATTCATCAAGCATTACTCTCATGGCTCCTACAGCCACACTGGAAACGACATACACTCACAAATCAGCCTTCAAACGATATTCTGCATCTTTTCGGAGTTTGATACCAATAAGAAAGAAGCCAAGGTAATATAAATATCAAATAGGTTATTGTAAGGCAGTGGAAAGAAATGTAGATCTAAGAAACTACTAGTGGTTTAGCTTTCTTTTGAAATTAATATTTTTGTGATTTTTCAGCTACGCTATTGAAACTCAATAATGTACAAGGGTAATCCCATAATAAAGGCCTTGAAAGTGTTGGAGACATAGAAAAATGGTTTGTACAGCTGTTGGTCAGACTATTGTGATCAGTGCTACCCCCACTCCTAAACAAGTATATGCATGCCTTGCTGGAATGCTCAGTCTTGGCTTGATGTCCATTGGGAATAAAGCCACCATTGTCTGTTACCACAAAGTGTAAATTTCATGCAGTTATTTTGAAACACCTCAGTTAGATGCTTTTGATGTTGTTCTGGCAGGGCTGAGGAAACCAGAATATCATCCAGATACACAAAGCAAAAGGAGAGACTGTGTAATATGGAGTCTATTAACCTTTGGCAAGTCTATGTGACATTTCAGAGGCAGAATATCATGAAATACTCTCGTATAAAATGGATGGGGTGATTATGGCTGTCTTCAGTATGACTGCCTGTGCTACTGGGATCTGAGTGCATCCTTTGGCACAGTCTAGGACACTGAATAAGGTTGCACCACTTAATGCATAATTTTTTCATCCTTTCTCACAGCCATAGACTTTGTTTCCATGCTATATTGTGATTCACACACCGCATTTGTCGGTCAGGCAGAGGCACTGTGCTGGCATCTTGTGCAAGTGCAGTGTCCAAATTTGGTGTAGTCAGCAAGTGTGTGCCACTGATTCAAGTGTTGGTGGCCCTAACCTCGACTGTCACAATTGCTATGAAAGGTGTTCTACCTTGTTTACTGCTGTAGAGTGCTCACTGCAGTCTTCCAATTCTATGCTGTGGGATGGTGACTTCTGCTTCTTCCTTGCTTCACTTCTGCCGCTCAAAGCTCAAGCCAATTCTTCTTAAGATGTGGCTTGCTAGTTCTTTTAGGAGGAAGTCCCGTCTTTTGTACTCTGAGGCATCTTACTTCTTAGTAAAGGTACTCAGCCAGGAATTGAAGCCTGGACCTCACACCTGACATGTATTTTAGGTGCCATAATGGGGTGTATTTTGCAGCTTATTTACTTAGCTCTCACTCAGATTAGAGATGACATGGGATTTGAGGTCATCCATTTCTTGGTACATAAGCAGCTATGTATAAGAGTGAAATGAGAGGTAGATATAGGTATGATAGGGAAATGAGACTGTGGGTTTCCTGACTAGTCTCCTTCTTCACTTGTTAACAATGAACTTGCAGAAGTGCATGGGCACTAATTTATAACTTTAGTGAGTGTTGACTATAGATTATGCTTACTATATTCTGCAGTCAATTACCACAACAAATGACCAACTCAGCCTATAACTTTGTTAATATTTGGGTATTCACAGTAACTTATGGTACTAAAGACCATGAACCACAGAAGTGCCAGATTATGTTGCTCTAATCAAACCCTTCGGTTCAAGTACTTGTCACAGTGAAAGTGACATACAGACTTAGGCACATGTAGACAAATGTATGATGGAAACCAATAACCCTAGTCCAGAGGTACATCCAGTCAAACTTTGCAACTCTGCCTTACTTAATGTTTGATTCCCTCCATATATGGCATTTGGGTTGTTTCCTTACAGACAGGACATGACAGTGTTGCTTTTTACCTTCAAATTCTCATCAGTGAGCATTAAATCAGCAGTTTCTCCATGCATATGATGTCTTAATGGATTGGCAAAAGCTGCTTGCCCTGTATGTCTCTATCTAAGTTACAAGACATGTAGCTAATCTTTGTTGTTAATATTCATTTGTCTGGCAACCTTTCAGGATTCAATCATTACACTGGTATTTTACTGCATATTAATTTTGCTGTAACCTGTATAACTTCTCTTTTAACATTCAGTCCTATTTGCCTTGTTGATCTGAAGGTGGCTGGTAACTGTAGAAACTGGTGATTTCATACTGAAATTGTATATCATTGTACCTCAAAATTAATTATTTTCAAAACCCCCAGCTTTTCCTAGTGTCCATGTAAAATATATCACTGTTTTAGTTAGTGCAAAAGGAAGTGCTTCATGCTACTAGAAAGATGTCTTTAATTTAATTGTTCATGAAAGTTTTCACCACCTTCTACAAATTCCTATTTCTTGCATTCCTTTTTCAGTTTGGAGGTTAACAATTTACCTGAAAGTGTGAAAATTTTACAGTGGTCATTTGCCTGCACGTGTAGTAGGAGAACTTACAAGGAGTCTAAAAAATTAATAAAAAAGTACCAAAGGACAAAGATTTGTTCAAAGGTTCAGAGAAGTCAGCTTGTAAGGAACTGCACACATAATTTATGAATTCAGATCATGTGCACATTCAGTCTGTCATTACTTACCACAGTGTACTGCAGTCTGGGAGTTGCATTTTGGTAGGGTGTGTTACTTTTTGTCAATAATCGAAATAAATAAATGTGTGATAACAATTTGGGCTTTTCAGCTTCAGACACACAACATACACTGATCAACCAGAACATTATGACCACCTACCTAATAGCTAGTTTGTCCACTTTTTTATGGATAACAGTCGCAATGCATCATGGCATGGAAGCAGTGAGGCCTTGGTAGGCTGCAGGAGAAAGTTGGTTCCACATCTGCATGTGCAAGTCACCTAATTCCCATAAATTCTGGGGAGTGGGATTATGAGCTCTGACACCGTGTTCAATCATATCCCAGATATGTTCGATCGAGTTCCAATCTGGTGAGATGGGGGGCCAGCACATCAATTGGAACTTGCCACTGTGCTCCTGAAAACACTCCATCACACTCTTGGCCTTGTGACATGACACATTATCTTGTTGATAAATGCCACTCCCATGAAGGGGTGTATGTGGACTGTAACCAGCGTATGATATTCCTTGGCTGTCATGGTGTCTTGCATGAGCTCCATTGGACCCATGGATGCCCATGTAATTGTTTCCCAGAGCATAATGGAGTCACCACCAGCTTGACTCCATCCCACAGTACAGAAAAGGAGCTGTCCCCCTGGAAGAGGAAGGATTTGTGCCCTCCCTTTGGTGTATGAAGAAGATGTCAGAATTCATCAGACCATGCAACGCTCTGCCACTATGCCAATGTCCAGTGCCAATGGTCACATGCCCATTTCAGCTGTAGTTGCCAATGTCGTGGCGTTAACAATGGCACAATGTCGGCTGCAGAGGCCCCTCATTAGGATTGTTTGGCACATTGTGTGTTCAGACACACTTGTACTCTGCCTAGCATTAAAGTATGATCTGAGTTCCACCACAGTTCACCACCTGTTCTGTTTTACCAGTCTGTCCAGTCTATTGACATCCGATATCTGTTACGAGGGGTGGCCGCCCAAGACCATGATGTCTGGATGTGGTTTTGCCTGGGTTTTGCCTAGTGTTGAAGGCACTCACCACAGGACTCCTCTAACACCCAACAAGTTGTGCAGTTTCCAAAATGTTCATGCCAAGCCTCCAGGACACCATAATCTGCCCTTGATCAAACTCAGATAGTTCGTGTGTTTTCCCCAGGCAGCACAGTCACTGATACCAAATGCACCATGCATGTGTCTCAATAGCAATAATTCCTTGTCATGTGATGCTACTATTGCCTGAATGGGTTTATGTCAATAGTGGTCAGTGGTCATAATATTCTGGCTGATCGGTGTATAGTAAAATACCACATGTCGTGTATGTGTGTGGTGTCCAATTTGGATTAAGATCAGCTATAAAATTGGATGTTTATATTCTGGACCCTAGCCAGATTTATTAAAAATAGAAAAAAAACCTAATCTCACATTTTAAAAATTATTTCTGATCTGTTATTCAGCGTTGCTGAGCGACTGCCTGTGGATAAAATTGGTCTTATATCAATGATATCATTCCAATGGGTAACACCATTTCTGTTGAAGGCACAGAAAGCACTGGCTTTACAGACAGTGTCTGCAGAGGATTCAAGTAAAAAAATGGGAGAAAGGTATTTCACAATAGAATTTTTAATAAGTTATTTATTGTAATTCACATATACACATAGACATTTGCAAATTCAGAACAAAATATACACTTGTAGAAGGTAAAAACTGGTTTCAATTTTAAGACTTTCTGTGTGCAGTACTGGGAGTAACACTTCTTGAAGGTAGGTGCTCTGACTATCTGTGAAATTTTCTGCATCAACTATTTTACTTTATACCATTTCCAAGTGCTTGTCCAACAAAGCAGGGTAGGGAAAGTGCAGCTGCAGCTTAGATCTCAGATCCTAGGTCTGCCTTTGGCAATTTCATGTATTTCTTGTTAGTAACTGACTAAGAAATTATGATCTGCCACATACTACTTCATACTGAGCATTTTTACTATTTCCACTAATTTTAGAGAACAATATAAACTGTCATTACACCAAAAAAGCTATGAACATTAACATCTGTATGGATTGGGATAGACTGCTACTCATCTTGTATAGAAGACACTGACCATGAGTGGCAGTCAGGCACATTTAAAAGTAGACTAAGCTACTGTCCAAAGTCCTTCATTTGATTTAGAAGCACACACACACTCATGGCCACAGTTGTCTTCAGGTGCAATTGGACCTCAGTGCCTGGAGATAACAGTGGCCAAGTGTGTGTGTGTGGTGGCGGGACAGGGAGGGGGGGGGGGGGGGATTTTGTGTATTTTCTGAAATGTGATGAAGAGCTTTGTCTGACATCTCAGTCTAGTTTTAAATGTGCTTGTCTGCCTCACAATGCCTCTTATATATGGCGAGTAGCAATCTATCCTAATATATTTTGTTACTTTTCCATCTGGGATTTTGCAGTGTTTGGCTAAGTTATGAACATTAATGTTTACTGAAATACATATCTCCTAGTTCAAATATTCTGCCAAATTATGCAAGAAGTGACAAGTAATTATTATGTGCTTTGTTTCTGAATTCCAGAGATGTCCAGTTATGAGTTTTATATAATATCCATACTACACCAATCTTTAGAATAAATAATTGTTTTGTCCTGCCCTGTTCTTTATTCAGTTTCCTTTGTATGCAAATTTCAGCTTTCACCTTTGCTTGGGTAACCACTTGCAAAGGTGTCTACCTGCACTATCCATTAAGATGTCAGAGTCTCAGTCATAAAGTCTTGTAGAATATTTGGAAATTGATTTCTAGAAATTGTGTAAATGATGTTCACTACATAGATTTCCAAGTGACATGTCTGTTTTCCACATTTATTGCCATTACAAACATTGTGATTCTCATATGGGGCTCCCTGGAAGTTGAATGTTTGCTAGATGAGATGGACATAGATGACCATCAGAGGGCATAAATCCACTTGCATAATGAACATGCTACCTATCTCATGATGTAAGTAGTAAAATACTACCACCATGTGAACAGTCAATCAGTTGAGTACTCCCGTCTGATACTGTCAGTTACTATCATCACTGTACTGCAGACTAGTAAATAACAACCTCACTTGGCACATGGTCTTTCCCTCTGGTTATGATTCGGGTTGTATCTCCCTTTGCTCTTGGCCTGTTAACATCATTGTGGTGAAGGATCTGCTTTGTGTCTTATTGTTGTGTAGGTTGCTTTGGAATTGTCCTAGCCTGTGTCTCCTCCACTATGAGGCAGTAGTGCTTAGCTTGACTATCATTTGGTGATGTGTTTGCTTCTGCAGGTAGCCCTTCTGCCTTGCAGCATCACCTATTTTTCTCCTGGGTTCTGATGCATGCACTCTTATATAGCTACACATGGATACAGAAATGATGACCAAATCAAGTTCACAACACACGTTTTTATGCAAGCAGATTGCTTCACATGTTCATTTCACTAAGCACAGATGTGGCATTAACAACATAATCACTGCCTTAAGTCGCAATCCTTTTAGACATGGTATTAACAAGACATAGAGACTGTATGTTACGTAAACAGTGTGCAAACTCAAGTTTTTGTGACAGCCACTGAGATGAATAAACATTAACTGCATAAAACACAATACCAATCAGAAGTAAACACCATCAATCAATTCAAAAGAATTGACATAGTCACTGCTTTATAAAAGTACATCAAATCCTCCATGCGTACCTGCTGATCATATATACACTGTCACAATACCTAATAAAAATATTAAATGTGAACTACACAATAAGCACAACTCGGGCTAACCATGATTTCTTGATATCTCTCATAGGTGTTGTGCTAATGTTAGCTGGTCCAGACAGAAAATTGTGGTTGGTGTCTAACTATTTAATAATTGGCATTTGAACGTATTGTGGTTTCAAAAACTATGTAATCATTTGAAAACTGGAAGATTATAATTTGCTAAGGTGGATATTGTATAAGTATTAAGAGTAATTTAGTTTAAGGAATATATTGTGGGTTAAGTGAATTAGAAAAGTTAATGAAACCATTTTATGTATTCTCATTGGGAAAACCCCATTTATAAGTACAAGTGGTGTACTGAAAACTATGGTGAAGTATGAAAAAATCTTAATTAATGGCCTAATTAATCAGTGAAGTATGTAATCTGGTGCACAAAAAACATGTTGACAAAAGTATAATGGTAAAGGTCAGAATCTAATAAGCACGTAGACAAAATCTGCAATGGTCTAAGATAAATCAAAATACTTTTTATGGGGAAGTCAGTATGTCAGTCTTCCTAAGAGTGGTGTCAGTGTGAACAGGGCTGGTAATTAGTTCACTAGAAATTCACTCTTGAGTGTTGTGTTAAGAAGTTTAGTTATCCATATTTTTTTAAAAAAAAAAAAAAAAAAAAAAAAAAAAAAAAAAAAAAAAAAAAAAAAAAAAAAAAAAAAACAAGTTTTCCATGAAAACTATCTACAGCATGAGAATCAGCACATTATAAAGAGACTGAATCATAAATCCAAATGATACTCATTCTAGTTAATGTTTTAAAATACTATGCATATGTTACATGTACACTGCCTAGGTAACTTTATTAAACATGGACTTATGAATACAGAAAAAAATTATTAGTTTTTGTGCAATAAGAGCAGATGGGTGGTTAAAGCTTGCTGTATTTCATCACCCTGCATTGAGTTATATGCACAGGTATTAATAAATAGCTGACTGAGTAATTCAGTGGCAGATGACTTAAACATTTTTCAAAACTATAATAAATAATGATAATTTAAATAATGTGACAATTAGAACTTCTCAGATGTGAATGCTGCCAGAACTTTTGCTGGTTATCATCATTATACAGAATATTTCAAAAATGCTTTTAAAAACTTTGGGGACATGTTTCTTGCACCTGAACAAGGAAAAAAGTTCATATAAATGTATGTCTGAAAATCCTCTGTCTTTTAGTTAGAATGAAAGTTGACATTCTATGGATTTCCAAGTACACCCCAACAACTGCACTTACCTATGCACCTGTTTGCCTCATTCTAACCTAAATGGTGTTCTGTTTGCCAGGGAAACTTGTTTACATTCCTCATGCATCTGTCTTCAATGGGTCAATTATGTACATGTACTACAGATAGTGAGTTAACTGAAAGTGCACTGCCCAGATGTGGGAGGATATTCATTTCGTGAGGAGGCAGATACATGTTTGTTTGCATTTGTGTGTGTGTGTGTGTGTGTGTGTGTGTGTGTGTGTGTGTGTGTGTGTGTGTGTACAGACATGCTCACAGAAATGTACACAAAGCTGCACAGCTTTATTGGGTGATGTTTCCAGACTGGAGACAGCCATGTCATCCAACCTTTGGTGCTGTGTACCATTACACTGCCAAGACAGGATCCATAACACCACAAGCTAATGATGAAAGAGACTACATCCTCCTTGTGTGTTTTACCAGGAAGAGTATGTTCTATGGGCTGCCGAAGAAGAGACAGGTATCAGCACAAGACAAGTGGCCCTGGCATGCAGCAACATACAGGGTTATTACAAATGATTGAAGCGATTTCACAGCTCTACAATAACTTTATTATTTGAGATATTTTCACAATGCTTTGCACACACATACAAAAACTCAAAAAGTTTTTTTAGGCATTCACAAATGTTCAATATGTGCCCCTTTAGTGATTCGGCAGACATCAAGCCGATAATCAAGTTCCTCCCACACTCGGCGCAGCATGTCCCCATCAATGAGTTCGAAAGCATCGTTGATGCGAGCTCGCTGTTCTTGCACGTTTCTTGGTAGAGGAGGTTTAAACACTGAATCTTTCACATAACCCCATAGAAAGAAATCGCATGGGGTTAATTCGGGAGAGTGTGGAGGTCATGACATGAATTGCTGATCATGATCTTCACCACGACCGATCCATCGGTTTTCCAATCTCCTGTTTAAGAAATGCCGAACATCATGATGGAAGTGCGGTGGAGCACCATCCTGTTGAAAGATGAAGTCAGCACTGTCGGTCTCCAGTTGTGGCATGAGCCAATTTTCCAGCATGTCCAGATACACGTGTCCTGTAACGTTTTTTTTGCAGAAGAAAAAGGGGCCGTAAACTTTAAACCGTGAGATTGCACAAAACACGTTAACTTTTGGTGAATTGCGAATTTGCTGCATGAATGCGTGAGGATTCTCTACCGCCCAGATTCACACATTGTGTCTGCTCACTTCACCATTAAGAAAAAATGTTGCTTCATCACTGAAAACAAGTTTCGCACTGAACGCATCCTCTTCCATGAGCTGTTGCAACCGCGCCGAAAATTCAAAGTGTTTGACTTTGTCATCGGGTGTCAGGGCTTGTAGCAATTGTAAACGGTAAGGCTTCTGCTTTAGCCTTTTCCGTAAGATTTTCCAAACCGTCGGCTGTGGTAAGTTTAGCTCCCTGCTTGCTTCATTCGTCGACTTCCGCGGGCTACGCGTGAAACTTGCCCGCACGCGTTCAACCGTTTCTTCGCTCACTGCAGGCCGACCCGTTGATTTCCCCTTACAGAGGCATCCAGAAGCTGTAAACTGCGCATACCATCGCCGAATGGAGTTAGCAGTTGGTGGATCTTTGTTGAACTTCGTCCTGAAGTGTCGCTGCACTGTTATGACTGACTGATGTGAGTGCATTTCAAGCACGGCATACGCTTTCTCGGCTCCTGTCACCATTTTGTCTCACTGTGCTCTCGAGTGCTCTGGCAGCAGAAACCTGAAGTGCGGCTTCAGATGAACAAAACTTTATGAGTTTTTCTACGTATCTGTAGTGTGTCATGGCCATATGTCAATGAATGCAGCTACAGTGAATTTATGAAATTGCTTCAATCATTTGTAATAGCCCTGTACAATCAGTACTTTCTCTGTGCTGTAGTATGTGATGTCACTAATGACAGTGTCACTTCAGCAGAGTTATTAAACACAGATTTCCAAAACTCCTTCACAAAAGAAGACCAAATAAATTTTCCAGAATTTGAATCTAGAACAGCTGCCAACATGAGTAACTTAGAAATAGATATCTGTGTTGTAATGAAGCAGCTTAACTCACTTAATAAGTTGTATGCCATTCAGGTTCCTTTCAGAGTATTCTGAAAAAATAGCTCCATACTCAGCAGTTATATACAACCACTCACTCAACAAAAGATCCTTACTTAAGGATCACAACTCCCACCAATACCCAAAAAAGGAAATAGAAGTAATCCACAGAATTACAGATCCATATCACTAATGTAAATTTTCATTAGGATTTTGAAATATATACTGCGTTCAAACGTTATGACTTACCTCAAAGAAAATGATTTATTGACAGGTAGTCAGCATGAATTCAGAAAATATTGTTCTTGTGAATCACAATAAATAGTGAGTGCTATTGACAGGGGATGTCAAGTTGATTCTTTATTTTTAGATTTCCAGAACGCTTTTGACACTGTTTCTCACAAGCAACTTCTAATCAAATTGTGTGGCCATGTAGTATCACATCAGTTGTGTGACTGGATTCGTGATTTCCTTTCAGAAAGGTCACAGTTCATACTAACTGACAGAAAACCATCAAGTAAAAAAATTTTACATTTGGCATTCCCCAAGCAAGTGTTATAGGCCCTCTGCTGTTCCTGATAAACATGAACAACATACGAGACAATCTGAGCACTCCTCTTAAATTGTTTTCAGATGTCATTTACTGTCTTCTAAGGTCATCAGATGATCGAAACCAATCACAAAATGATTTAGGCAAGATATCTGTATAGTGAAAAAAATGGGAAATGTCTCTAAATAATGAAAAGTGTGAAGTCATTCACATGAATATTAAAAGAAATCTGCTAAATTTCAGTTACAAAATAAACCACACAAATCTAAACGCTGTAAATTGAACTAAGTAATTAGGGATCACAATTATGGATATTGGGGTACATTGGAATGATCGCATAGATAACATTGTGGGGAAGGCAAATCAAAGACTGTGATTTATTGGCAGAACACTTAAAAAGTCCAACAGGTCTACTAAAAGAGACTGCTCACACCACACTTGTCCATCCTCTTCTGGAGCACTGCTGTACAGTGTGGCATCTGCATCAGTTGGGACTGATGGAGGACATCAAAAAAGTTCATCGAAGGGCAGCTCATTTTGTATCATCACAAAATAGGAGAGAGTGCCAGGAACATGATACTTAAACTGGAATAGCAGTTATTAAAACAAAGGCATTTTTCATTGTGTCAAGATTTTCTCATGAAACTTCAATCACTAAATTTCTCCTCTGAATGCAAAAATATTTTATTGGCATCCATCTACATTGAGAGAACTGATCATCATAATAAAATAAGAGAAATCAGAGATTGCACTGAAAGATTTAAGTGCTCATTTCTTCCACATGCCATTTTAGAGTGGAACAGTAGAAAAACAGCATGAAGGTGATTTGATGACCCCTCTGCCAGGTAATTAACAATGAATTACAGAGTAATAGTGTAGATGTAGATGTAGATGGAGATGTACATCTCCAAATTCAGCATGGGTGATAATTCACAAGCAAACTCCTGTATCAGTATCATTCTCAATGTGTGCAGTGGCTTATGGCTGCCAATTGCCCACCAAAACAGATGTTTTGCCAATGGTTTGTTGCAAACACTGCCAAGCTATTGTCTTGTCTCTTCAGTTTTATTTTCAGACAATGCAAGGTTGGGAAGAGATGGAATAACGAATATTCACAACCAACACTTATGGACCAATCTTAATCATCATGCTACAGTACAGGCTACAATATCAGCATGAGCTTAAGATTATTCTGTGGGCTGGAATTGTAGCTTATTGTCTGGTAGGACTATACATTCTCCCAGCACATCATATGAGTGACTTTATTCAGAACATCCTCCAAGACCTACTAAAAAATATTCCCCTGCAAATGACAAGAAACATGTGATTTGTGTGTGTGATGAAGTTCTAGCGCATTTCAGTCTCAATGTTCAGGATGAATTGGCTAGTATCTACCATGACTGATGGATAGGTACAGGAGGACCAGTTCCCCATATATCAAGAATTTCGATTATTGTCTCTGGGGGCATCTTAAACAGTTGGTCTATACAACAGAGCACCTGCATGCAGAAACTTTCATTGATGTGTCATCGAAGCCTACGAAACAATTCAAAACTATCAGTGAATATTTGAAAGGATGTGGCAGTTTGTGATTCAATGATAACATGCTTCTTTAGAAGCAAGAGGAGCACATTTCAAGTATTTTCACACACTCACACACACACACACACACACACACACACACACACACACACACACACACATGACCTCTGAGACTGGACTGCAGGGCTCAGTGGCTAGAGATGGTCATCACGTGTCTACGAGTGGTGCTTGAAAAACAAAGATGATGTGACTTACCAAATGAAAGTGCTGGCAGATCGACAGACACACAAACAAACACAAACATACACACAAAATTCAAGCTTTAGCAACAAACTGTTGCCTCATCAGGAAAGAGGGAAGGAGAGGGAAAGGCGAAAGGATGTGGGTTTTAAGGGAGAGGGTAAGGAGTCATTCCAATCCCGGGAGCGGAAAGACTTACCTTAGGGGGAAAAAAGGACAGGTATACACTTGCACACACACACATATCCATCCACACATATACAGACACAAGCAGACATATTTAAAGACAAAGAGTTTGGGCAGAGATGTCAGTCGAGGCAGAAGTGCAGAGGCAAAGATGTTGTTGAATGACAGGTGAGGTATGAGTGGCGGCAACTTGAAATTAGCGGAGATTGAGGCCTGGTGGATAACGGGAAGAGAAGATATATTGAAGAGCAAGTTCCCATCTCCAGAGTTCGGATAGGTTGGTGTTAGTGGGAAGTATCCAGATAACCCGGACGGTGTAACACTGTGCCAAGATGTGCTGGCCGTGCACCAAGGCATGTTTAGCCACAGGGTGATCCTCATTACCAACAAACACTGTCTGCCTGTGTCCATTCATGTGAATGGACAGTTTGTTGCTGGTCATTCCCACATAGAATGCGTCACAGCGTAGGCAGGTCAGTTGGTAGATCACGTGGGTGCTTTCACATGTGGCTCTGCCTTTGATCGTGTACACCTTCCGGGTTACAGGACTGGAGTAGGTGGTGGTGGGAGGGTGCATTGGACAGGTTTTACACCAGGGGCGGTTACAAGGGTAGGAGCCAGAGGGTAGGGAAGGTGGTTTGGGGATTTCATAGGGATGAACTAAGAGGTTACGAAGGTTAGGTGGACGGCGGAAAGACACTCTTGGTGGAGTGGGGAGGATTTCATGAAGGATGGATCTCATTTCAGGGCAGGATTTGAGGAAGTCATATTCCTGCTGGAGAGCCACATTCAGAATCTGATCCAGTCCCGGAAAGTATCCTGTCACAAGTGGGGCACTTATGTGGTTCTTCTGTGGGAGGTTCTGGGTTTGAGAGGATGAGGAAGTGGCTCTGGTTATTTGCTTCTGTACCAGGTCGGGAGGGTAGTTGCGGGATGCGAAAGCTGTTGTCAGGTTGTTGGTGTAATGCTTAAGGGATTCCGGACTGGAGCAGATTCATTTGCCACGAAGACCTAGGCTGTAGGGAAGGGACCGTTTGATGTGGAATGGGTGGCAGCTGTCATAATGGAACTTTGGGTTGGCAGGCCTGGGTAACCAAGAAGGCTTCCTCTAAGTGACCCATAAATAGGTTGGCGTATGAGGGGGCCATCCTGGTACCCATGGCTGTTCCCTTTAATTGTTGGTATGTCTGGCCTTCAAAAGTGAAGAAGTTGTGGGTCAAGATGAAGCTGGCTAAGGTAATGAGGAAAGAGGTTTTAGGTAGGGTGGCAGGTGATCGGTGTGAAAGGAAGTGCTCCATCGCAGCGAGGCCCTGGACGTGCGGGATGTTTGTGTATAAGGAAGTGGCATCAATGGTTACAAGGATGGTTTCTGGGGGTAACGGATTGAGTGAGGATTCCAGGCGTTCGAGAAAGTGGTTGGTGTCTTTGATGAAGGATGGGAGACTGCACGTAATGGGTTGAAGGTGTTGATCTACGTAGGCAGAGATACATTCTTTGGGGGCTTGGTAACCAGCTACATGGGGCAGCCGGGATGATTGGATTTGTGAATTTTAGGAAGAAGGTAGAAGGTAGGGGTGCGGGGTGTCGGTGGGGTCAGGAGGTTGATGGAGTCAGGTGAAGGGTTTTGTAGGGGGCCTAAGGTTCTGAGGATTCCTTGATTCCTCTCCCACATCCACACCGGCTATTTAGAGCATCCTCCTACAGGCCAACCGCAAATTAGATCAGCATGCCACCCTTCACCTCAAAAAACTATCCAATCTCCTGGTTTCCCACCTCCAGAAAGGCAAATCACTCACCCTTCACAACCTTTCCAGCAAACCTCAACCACCTCTCATTGCACACAAACCCAGTCTCTCCCATCTACTCAGTCTCCCACTTCCAGCTCCACTCCGTCCAAAACCTCAAAATTCCAATCAACACAATCTGGCACCACAACACCCTAATTCAGTAGTTAACCTTTCCTCCAAACCTCTCTCCCAATCCGAAACCTCTGTCCTATCCAAAGGCCTCACCTTCAGCCCCACTCCCAGATTCAACCAAACAGCCCTCGTCAAAGATTGCTGTCCTACACTCGTACTCTCTGCTTTAAGTATCACTTTGCCACGAAGAAAAATGATCCTAATCCTACCCCTGATGATCCAACTCCCCAAGACACTATCCAAATTGAACCCTGCCTGGAACAGTTCCATCCTCCGTCACAGCGGGACCCACCTCCTCTTCCTCAAAATCACCCTCTCCAGACCTTCCAGGAATTTCTGACTTCCAGCCTTGCCTCTTAATCCTTCTTAATAAACCTCAATCCTACTCCCAACATCGCCACTGCTGAAGCCCAGGCTATCCGTGTACTGAAGGCTGACCGGTCCATCGTCATTCTTCCGGCGGACAAGGGTTCCACGACCGTGATACTTGATCGTCGGGAGTATGTGGCTGAGGGACTGCGTCAGCTTTCAGACAACACCACATACAAAGTTTGCCAAGGTAATCCCATTCCTGATGTCCAGGCGGAGCTTCAAGGAATCCTCAGAACCTTAGGCCCCCTACAAAACCTTTCACCTGACTCCATCAACCTCCTGACCCCACCGACACCCCGCACCCCTACCTTCTGCCTTCTTCCTAAAATTCACAAACCCAATCATCCTGGCCGCCCCATTGTAGCTGGTTACCAAGCCCCCACAGAACGTATCTCTGCTTACGTAGATCAACACCTTCAACCCATTACATGCAGTCTCCCATCCTACGTCAAAGACACCAACCACTTTCTCGAATGCCTCGAATCCTTACCCAATCTATTACCCCAGAAACCATCCTTGTAACCATTGATGCCACTTCCTTATACACAAATATCCCGCACGTCCAGGGCCTCGCTGTGATGGAGCACTTCCTTTCACACCGATCACCTGCCACCCTACCTAAAACCTCTTTCCTCATTACCTTAGCCAGCTTCATCCTGACCCACAACTTCTTCACTTTTGAAGGCCAGACATACCAACAATTAAAGGGAACAGCCATGGGTACCAGGATGGCCCCTTCGTATGCCAACCTATTCATGGGTCACTTAGAGGAAGCCTTCTTCGTTACCCAGGCCTGCCAACCCAAAGTTTGGTACAGATTTATTGATGACATCTTCATGATCTGGACTCACAGTGAAGAAGAACTCCAGAACTTCCTCTCCAACCTCAACTCCTTTGGTTCCATCAGATTCACCTGGTCCTACTCCAAATCCCATGCCACTTTCCTTGATGTGGACCTCCACCTGTCCAATGGCCAACTTCACATGTCCGTCCACATCAAACCCACCAACAAGCAACAGTACCTCCATTACGACAGCTGCCACCCATTCCACATCAAACGGTCCCTTCCCTACAGCCTAGGTCTTCGTGGCAAACGAATCTGCTCCAGTCCGGAATCCCTTAAGCATTACACCAACAACCTGACAACAGCTTTCGCATCCCGCAACTACCCTCCCGACCTGGTACAGAAGCAAATAACCAGAGCCACTTCCTCATCCTCTCAAACCCAGAACCTCCCACAGAAGAACCACATAAGTGCCCCACTTGTGACAGGATACTTTCCGGGACTGGATCAGATTCTGAATGTGGCTCTCCAGCAGGGATACGACTTCCTCAAATCCTGCCCTGAAATGAGATCCATCCTTCATGAAATCCTCCCCACTCTACCAAGAGTGTTTTTCCGCCGTCCACCTAACCTTCGTAACCTCTTAGTTCATCCCTATGAAATCCCCAAACCACCTTCCCTACCCTCTGGCTCCTACCCTTGTAACCGCCCCCGGTGTAAAACCTGTCCAATGCACCCTCCCACCACCACCTACTCCAGTCCTGTAACCCGGAAGGTGTACATGATCAAAGGCAGAGCCACGTGTAAAAGCACCCACGTGATCTACCAACTGACCTGCCTACACTGTGACGCATTCTATGTGGGAATTACCAGCAACAAACTGTCCATTCGCATGAATGGACACAGGCGGACAGTGTTTGTTGGTAATGAGGATCACCCTGTGGCTAAACATGCCTTGGTGCACGGCCAGCACATCATGGCACAGTGTTACACCGTCCGGGTTATCTGGATACTTCCCACTAACACCAACCTATCCGAACTCCAGAGATGGGAACTTGCTCTTCAATATATCCTCTCTTCCCGTTATCCACCAGGCCTCAATCTCTGCTAATTTCAAGTTGCCGCCACTCATACCTCACCTGTCATTCAACAACATCTTTACCTCTGCACTTCTGCCTCGACTGACATCTCTGCCCAAACTCTTTGTCTTTAAATATGTTTGCTTGTGTCTGTATATGTGTGGATGGATATGTGTGTGTGTGCGAGTGTATACCCGTCCTTATTTCCCCGTAAGGTAAGTCTTTCCGCTCCCGGGATTGGAATGACTCCTTACCCTCTCCCTTAAAACCCACATCCTTTCGTCTTTCCCTCTCCTTCCCTCTTTCCTGATGAGGCAACACTTTGTTGCGAAAGCTTGAATTTTGTGTGTATGTTTGTGTGTCTGTCGACCTACCAGCACTTTCATTTGGTAAGTCACATCATCTTTGTTTTTAGATATATTTTTCCTACGTGGAATGTTTCCCTCTATTATATATATATATATATATATATATATATATATATATATATATATATATATATATATATAAAAAAAGAAAGATGATGAAACTTACCAAACAAAAGCGCTGGCAGGTCGATAGACACACAAACAAACACAAACATACACACAAAATTCTAGCTTTCGCAACCAATGGTTGCCTCATCAGGAAAGAGGGAAGGAGAAGGAAAGACAAAAGGATATGGGTTTTAAGGGAGAGGGTTAGGAGTCATTCCAATCCCGGGAGCGGAAAGACTTACCTTAGGGGGAAAAAGGACAGGTATACACTCGCACACACACACATATCCATCCACACATACACAGACACAAGCAGACATTTGTAAAGGCAAAGAGTTTGAAACTCTTTGCCTTTACAAATGTCTGCTTGTGTCTGTGTATGTGTGGATGGATATGTGTGTGTGTGCGAGTGTATACCTGTCCTTTTTCCCCCTAAGGTAAGTCTTTCCGCTCCCGGGATTGGAATGACTCCTTACCGTCTCCCTTAAAACCCATATCCTTTTGTCTTTCCTTCTCCTTCCCTCTTTCCTGACGAGGCAACCATTGGTTGCGAAAGCTAGAATTTTGTGTGTATGTTTGTGTTTGTTTGTGTGTCTATCGACCTGCCAGCGCTTTTGTTTGGTAAGTTTCATCATCTTTCTTTTTAGATATATTTTTCCCACGTGGAATGTTTCCCTCTATATATATATATATATATATATATGTGTGTGTGTGTGTGTGTGTGTGTGTGTGTGTGTGTGTGTGTGTGTCAGTCTATACTTTTCATAATATTCTGGAACTAACCCTTCCAATCTTAACACTCAATGAGTCTACTCAACCCCACCTGATTCCAGGTAAAATCATCATGGAGCGTTTTGAGCATTTTGATAATCACAATATTACCCCAGGTGGTCAATCCACCATCAGTATTACTGGTGCAACTGGTATTTTGGATTCTGGGGTGACCAGGTTAAAAAGCTGTGTGATTCAACAGAGGAAGTTTACGAAACTATGCATCAGTTCACTTAATGGAGATGGAAGCCATTTATAGTCCTACAATTCTTTTGAAATAAAGATCAAAATTACTGTAATTCTCAAAATTTATTCAATGTTTCTGAAATCGTTACTTTACTTTTGTTTATTGCTGTCAGAATATTTCTTATTTACTTCATTTATTGATACTAGATAATTATCAATACAGTTTTCTTTAATGAATTAATGCTCAGATCCATTAGTACCAATGGCATATATAGGAAATGTTAATATCAGGGAAAATAAAATATGCGCATGTATACAATTAACAACCTCTCTAAACATTAATATTTCATTCTAATCTTTCTTTAAAGTACCGTAAGTTAGATATACTATTCAGATGTTACCTCACATGACACAGGTGTTTTAGTACAACAGAAAATGTTTTTTGCACATATTTACATTTCACTAGCTATTTATGTCTGCCTTCTGGTTAAAGCCTTTCCTCACAAACTTTTCATCTGTAGAAGTGCATCTGCAAAATTAACTACTTCAAAGACAGGATCCATAACCACTGCTGCCTCATACAATACCTCCCATATTTTTCATTGTTACTTCAAATAATCCATTACATATTGTTGTTTCCGGTTTCTCATTACTACATCATCATATAGTTATCGATCATGAAAATTCGTGCTTTGTTTCTTATACAAAGAGTACTCTTTCCATTGACAAATCAACCCCATTACTTAACAAATCTTGACTCTCTATTACATAACAGATTAAAGCTTTTTCACTACATTTCAGTACCATAGGGAAAGATATTATTTTACTTTAAAATACTTATTTTGTTCTCATCACACATGCAGGATTCCCTAATGAAAAACATTTCCTTTTTGTAATTTTTACTGTTGGAAACATTATTAATTTCATCTCAAAATTTATTTACTTTAGCCTGAAAGGTGACTTTTGATGTGTTTTTATGAAGTCAGCACTATAATATAGCAAAATGGTTTTATTTTTAATTTGAATTGAAGGAAATGACTGTATAATTATTAAGCAGACAAAGATTTTGGAATTAATTAAATAAAGTTTTCAACATCACCCAATCTAACTCAACTGATAGAAAAAAAACTGCAGCACCAGAAGAAGTTGTACAACAGAAACAAAAACTGATAGGCATGTTTCTACATCTGAAAAATGATGTCTATTCAAATTTGCACAAGTCACATAAGAGTGGCTGTAGTAACACCACTATGAGGTTGCAAATCAGGTCTGCTTTAAAGACACGCTATAATGGTCATGAGTATTAGTTACCTTTGCGACTGGACGTGGTGAGCTGATGTAGTCAAGAATGTGTTTAAGACAACAAAAATACCGTTATCAACATGTCATTGAGTTTGAACGAGGTTGTGCAATAGGGCTATGAGAAGCTGGATATTCCTCATGTGATGCTGCAGAAAGACTTGGCAGGAATGTAGCCACTGTACATGATTGCTGATAGCAGTGTTCACAAGAATGTATGGTCACAAGAAGATCAAGCACCAGACAGCCTTGTGGCACTACTGGGAGGGTGGGAGGGAAGACCATTACCTTTGGAGTTTGGTGTGTCATAGTGTTCCTGCAGCAGTAATTTGAGCAGCAGTTGGCACCACATGGACATAACATACTGTCACAAATTGGTTACTTCAAGGACAGCTCTGAGCGAGATGCCCTGTAGCGTGCATTCCACTGACCCTAAACAAGCACAGTATGTGACTTCAGTTTTGTCAAGCAAGAGGTTATTGGAGGGCAGGGTGAAGGTCTGTTGTGTTAGCTGATGAAAGCTGGTTCTGCCTTGGTGTCAGTGATGGCCATGTGTTGGCTAGAAGGAGGCCTAAAATGCTCTACAGAGTGTCGACACATTGCCTTGGCCTGCTCGATCACCAGATCTGTTCCAAACAAGAACGTACGGGAACATCATGAACATCATTGGACGACAAGTCCTTCATCATCCACAACCAGCATTAATTGTCCCTGTACCAACTGACCACGTGCAACAGGCATGGAACTCCATCACAGAAGTTGACATCCGGCACCTGTAAACACAATGCATGTATGTGTGCAAGCTTGCATTCAAAATTCTGGCAGCTACACTGGATATTAATGTTCAGCATTTCAAATTTACAATGGCTTACCTTGTGCTTACATTAATTTGTGATCTTACAATGTTAGTTACTTACATAGGTTACCTAGACAAATGTATTCCTAAAATTTCATTACTCTATATTTATTACTTTCTGCATTGTGATTTTTTCTGTCATTGTATATGCAGGACATTTTTCTCATGAAATTGAACTGATATAGTATTTAACCAACATATGTTCCCATCCTCTGGTATATTAGAGTCCATGAACATACAAAAATTCAGTTATTGCAGTAAACCCTTTACATACCTATGAACTGGAAATAGGAGGAGAAGATTGCTTATTTCTGACACTCTGTAGATAGGATATAATGAAAAGAAAGTGATTTAATAAATGAAGAATGAGACCACCCTGCTGGGGAGACACCACTTCCTGCCTCATGTGTTTACTAAAATTCAGTTAATGTGCTACCTATTTAATGGGTCACACTTACTCTGACACCCTGCTCTTGCATTTACTTTTGCAATATTGGGTGAAATCTTAACATCTTTTTTTTTTTCATTTCAATCACAAACACAGTATCCCACTCAATATAATCTTTGAACACACCTCATCTTATGATTACAAGTCCCTGCAACATAACATACACACTGAAAACTGCTCTAGGCACATTTATGTGTAAAACTACTGCACATATATTGCATACCTCACTGTCAACATCTAATAATACAGGGTTGCTATGTTTCAGCACTTTACCTGAAAGTGCATCAGTTAGAGTAGCTTTGTAATACTCTTTACAAAAATGTAATCTGTTTTCTTCTAACACTCACAGTTTTTACGTAATTCCTAAAGTTTCTTTTGTTAAATTTGACTAATCCAATAGATTGTAAATTTGACTTTGAGAAGAGCAACACTCCTCAATTTGTTTAGAGGCACACAAATGCATCAAAGTTATTTGAATATAAATTTGAAGTGGAATTTGTATGAGTCAACAGTAATGACATGATCCTAATGTGTTTTTTTTACATATGCAGCTCTCTGACTCTCATAATCAGGAGAGAGAACATAACCTCATATATCAGAGAAGCATACCTATCTTATTTCAGTATAAAGTTAGGGACATCAGGACAAAACTTTTCTCCATATACTGCTTGTCATACATGCATTGCAGGTTTGGGTAAATGGACACAAAGAAAGCAGAAATCTTTACCATTCAGGATTCCAGTGCTATGGAAAGAAACCATGGAGATGA
The DNA here is from genome assembly GCF_021461385.2 of Schistocerca piceifrons. Taxonomy (NCBI): domain Eukaryota; kingdom Metazoa; phylum Arthropoda; class Insecta; order Orthoptera; family Acrididae; genus Schistocerca; species Schistocerca piceifrons. The sequence continues at coordinate 446,211,044 of NC_060139.1, forward strand.
CAGCAATTTTTGTATGATGAAAGCTGGTGCACCAAACAAGAACAGTGTGAAAGGACTTGTTTATCCAAACCTAAATTCAGCTGTAAGATCATACCACATCATCCTATCATTCCTGTACTTGACCCGCCCTCTGCTTTAGAGTCTTCAACATCATCAATTGAAACTTCAGATCCTGATATAACTCCACACCCACAAAAGGACAACCATAGCCACTTACACTAGAAGAACTGAGTGACTTGGTAAGAGATCTGGAGCTTTCCAAAGAACGAACACAAGTTTTGGGGTCTCAATTAAAAGAAAAATATTTGCCTATCCTGGGCACAACTGTCTATTGATTTCAATCAAGAGAATCAGAATTTCATTAGTATTTCACTTCAGAAGGCCCTCTTGTGTATTGTAAGAATATTGAAGATGTGTTTTGAGATATAGTGTTATGTACAACATGAATGAATGGAGGCTGTTTATAGATTCTAACAAAAAAAGCCTCAAGACCATATTTCTACATATTGGAAATAAGTATGGCTCAGTGGCAGTAGCATGCTCTGTGCAATTAAAAGAAACCTATGAAAATATGAAGATGCTGCTGAAGACATTACACTGTTTGAATGCCAATGGATTATATGTGGAGACCTAAAAGTAAGAGGAATGCTGCTGGAACAACAGTCAGGCCTTACAGAATAATTTTGTTTCCCATGCCTCTGGGATTGTCATGCCTGTGAATCATGTTGAGTAGAATAGAATGAATTCTGAAGAGAGAAATGTTGTGTATGAATATCTGGTGAAAAGAGAGAAAATCATCCTGCCACCTCTTCATATTAAACTAGTAATCATGAAACATTTTGTCAAAGCAGTGTATAAAGATGGTGATTATTTTAGGTATATAAGTTCCAAATTTTCTTTTCTGTCTGAGGCTAATCTTAAAGAAGGAATATTTGTGGGACTTAGCATTAGGAGTGTGATGAAAGATGAAGTATTAGAAAATACGCTACCACAGGAAGAATGACTGCCTTGGACAGGATTTAAGCACATGGTTGACAATTTCTTGGGGAAAGTCATGCTGGAAAATATACTGATGACTCTGAATAATTTAGTATGCAATATGAGCCTTAAAATCCATTTTCTTCACAGCCATCTTGATGTCTTCCCTGACAGTCTTGGAGATGTTAGTGAAGAACATGGAGAAAGGGCTCATCAAGACATGAAAGAAATAGAATCTCAATCTCGTTCTCAAGGCAGGTGGGATGAAGGGCTGATGGCTGAGTACTGTTGGTCTCTAACAAGAGATAATATGGAGCTACAGCATAGAAGAAAATCTCAAAGACAAAGTGTCAATATTAAGAGGAAGTGGTACTGAAAAAGGGCAGTGTCTCCATAAGACTTGGAATATGTTGAACTTAAATTGTGATTATAGCAACGAAAATCATCGATTAGCATATTACCCTGTCTCCCACCTTTAAGCTCTCAGGTTTTCAAATCTTGTCCAGTGTAGTCCCCAACAAACATTTTTTCCTTCCCATCCTGTCTGGTAAGTATCCCCTGACCCATGGTTCTGGGTGACAGTTTACAGGTTACTTGTATAGCTGTAAGTGTTTTTGTTAATATATTAAAATGTCTTAGCATTGTATGAATATAGCAAATTTTATAGAAGTGTTACAGTTTTCTCATATGTATAGCCAAAATCTGACTCCACATTCTTCGACTGAGGCCAGCAATTAAAAAAAATCACTCTTCAAGTTTAAAAACTTTGACAAAAATTTAATTTTCAAGCCCTGTGTAATTTGAACATATCTACCACTTGTAATCTAATCACAAGCTTCTTAACTTTAGCAACCTTTTTCCTTCCAGTGTACACATTTTTCATCATAACATTGCTTACATTATCTTTTACTAATTGTCTTTCATTTACCACCTGTACACAGTCCATTTCAGTTGTTTTGTGTGGTGTATTCTCCAAAGTAGCAATATTTACATTAACATTTTCTTCCCATATGCAAGCTTGTATTGAATCTAATTTAGAAAAAAATTATGACCAAAATCTTCCAAATCTCTTTACTTCCCCTTCTAACACCATCACAATGTTTTGTCATCACATTTAGCTGACTCTCAATAGTTAATTCTTTTCTGAATAAATCAAACCAATAAGATTGAAGTATTTCCTTTCTCATTGTTTCATTTTGAACTTTGTGAGTCATGTCATATAATAACTGAATGTGTGTAATTTCAACCTCATTTGCATTAGATGCAGTTAGCGGTAAATTATTCGCATCATTATTCATCACCAAACTTCTACATTCTTTCTCAAACTGACACTCATCAAGACTGCCCTTCTACTTTATCAAGAAATGTCATTCAGTAACTGAACACATTCTATTTAAACATCACTAATTGCATCAGTATTTACAACAATGATTTTCTGAATTACCACCAGTTCTGAACATCAACAGTATTCACTTGCTTTGCATCAGAAACATCATAACAAAATCACGTTTGCACTACTATTGTTAACTCATCCTGATAAGACTTCTATCTCCATACTACATACTTTTTCAAGCTCATCTCCATGGTTTCACAGATTGTGACTCCAAGCAGCTAATGTTGATTCCACATTTACTGTAAAATCATCTATTTTCCTCTCTAACCAAACTTGGATTGAATTTGGGTTATCATGTGTATTCTGCAAACCTGATTTTAAATTACTCAGGTTACCATTAATCTGGTTCATTTTTGCATTCAGTTCATTACTAAATTGGTTTAGATCATTTTTCATACACATGCTCTCATTCACAAACCTTATTATCTATGACAAGATCCTTGCTTTCCAACCTTTGCTCTAACTTCTCACAATATACACTGTTTTTCATTTTTCTGTCAATAATGTTATCTGTATCAACTGTACACCTAATAAAAACAGTTTTCTCTTAAATTGTCCTGATGTTCTTGCTGCTCCTATCAAAAACTATCATCAGCCTTTTATATTTCAGCATTTGTCTGTAATGTTGAAATTCAGCCTCCAAGTGGCTCTTTGTTGGCTACTACACTGTCCAATATGGCACCAGTCTCTTCATCTTGTATTAGTGAAGTCCTTCCAATTTGGCAGCCACCTTGTATTATTTGGCTGCACAGTTATCTTTTCTACTGTTCCTCTGCACCTTTTACTATCTACATTCTCTTTTGTTTTGCTAGTGTCGTACAATAAGTTCACTGTCACTGTGACTCCTAGTTCATATCCTCATAGCACTTTTGATCTTAATTTCACTGTCTACAAGTTTCTCATTTCTGCCCTGTATCACTGTCTTTAAATGAACAAGTTCATTTCACAATACCCAAGCAGGGAGATGTCCTCAGCTTTCGGTGACAGTGCTTACCTTTGTTGTCCATTAAAACCCTGGTGTCTTGATGATCAAAGTCTTGTAGAATATCTGTAAACCAATTTCTAGGAATTGTGCAAACAATGTTCACTACACAAATTTCCAAGTTATCTGGCTTTTTCCCCATGTTTATTACCATTACAAACATTACAATGACCAGATCAAGTTTCACATCGTATGTTTCTACACAAGTAGGTATCTCCACTTCTCCACACACAGATGTGATATTAACAACATAATCACTGCATTAAATCACAATCCTTTTAGACACAGTATTAGCAGAACACAGTGACTGTAAATTCCATAAACAGTGCGCACACTCAAGTTTTTGAGACAGTTACCAAGATGAATAAATATCAAGCGAATAAAACACATGATCATGTATACATAATCAAAATATTTCCATAGATATATTAAATATGAACTTCACGAGTACTGAATACAGACTAGCTACAGTTTCTAGATATCTCAAATAGTTGTTGTGTGAATGCTAGCTGGTCCCTGATCGAAAATTGTGGGTACCGTTCAATTATTTACAGATTGACATTTGAACATCTTGTCATCTCAGAAATTACATAATCATAAAAAAAGGGCTAGGTTATAATTTGCTATTTAGGATGTTCCGTAAGTATTAATAGTAATTTAGTTTATGGAATATATTATGGGTTTAGCAAAATAGAAAAGTTAATGAAACTATTTTATGCATCCTCATTGCAAAAACTCCACTTACATGTACAAATGCCTTACTGAAAATTATGGGAAAGTATGTAAAAATCACAATTAATGGCCTAATTCATTTGTGAAGTATGGCACCTTGTGCATAAAAAGCGTTTTGACAGAAGTATGATGGCATAGGTTGGAATCTAACAAGTACATCAGTGAAATCTGCAATGGAAAGTGTATCTGGCACAAACTTTTGTGATTTCCTGACTGTAATGGTAATTATATTGTAAGTTAGTTGGTTTTGTATAAATCAAAATACTTTACTGGAAAATCAGGATGCCAGTCTTTCTAATGGGTGATGTCAGCATGATCAATTGTACCAATTAGCTCCATAGAAATTTTCTCTTGCATGTTGCATTGACAAGTTTTTCAACTTTCCATATTTTGTAATTAACAAGGTTTTCATGAAAATTACTTACACTGTGAGGATAAGCATATTAAAAATAAGACACTGAAGCATACTATAACTCAGTACTGTCTTATTTCATAATGCTATGGGGTAATGCAGCTTAGGCCAATATGTATTTGTTTTACAGAAGTGGGCAATAAGAGTGTTGTATTCCTCTTACAACAGATCAGAATGTTTGGGTTGAAGGATATAAATTTTAGATACCTCTTTTATATTTATATGTTAGAAATGGATCTGGACTATTCCCATATATAGATATCAGATGTGGCCTGTGTAAAGTAAATGCTTTGTTTGAGTTGTTAGCTATTACTGTGGTAATATACAGGAAGGAGCAGTAGCTTTATTCAAAACAGCTGTTTTCTAATATCTACACTATAACGCATGATGTTTGCTTTAATAAAGTTACATTCATTAACTATACTTCAGTTATAACTGAGTGCAGAATTTGCAGAATAATAATAATACTTAAAGGGTTTGGGTGCATCACCTGCAGAAATGCAAATTGATTATATTAATAGATTGTACATTTATTTTCACAAGAAAAGTGTTTTTGAGGATGATTATTAAACTGAGTCACTCTTTTCAAATTACTGTTACAAAATGTTTCACATATTTCCATCTCTAGGCTCACTAATAAAATAATAAATCAATAATGTCCTCATTGTCAGTAACAGTTGGTCAGGTTTTTTTCACAGTGTTTAATCATTATTACTAAGAAACAAATGAAACATTTATGGGCAGACTATGATGGAAATGCATTGGTGCATTTCATTACCAGGCAGTGCATATGGCATGCTGGTGATTAGGACTTATGAAACTGTGAATTTGTGACAATAGCACATTGCTGGGCAGTGAGGTCATGGGTAGTGATGACAATGTGTTTGCCAGTATAAGCAGAATCGAGATAAAATCTTGACCAACATCTGAGCTCAAAAATGAAATACTGAGCGACATCTGAGCTGTCTCCTCAAAGTTAGCATCAAAGTCTCTACTCTGAGGTCTAATTGCACCCTGTACTGTGGAGTCTCAAAGTCATCTACTGCACACAGACAATCTGTCTTCTGACATCCTACAAATATTGCTCTGGGCATGTCCATGCATCCAATTTGCCTGCTCATTCTCTTCTTCTTGTCAATCAAATGATTTTCTGACAACTTTCATGGTTGTCATTTCCACTCTCATTCTGATGGCAAAAAAGACCATATAGTTGCCAACAAATTTTATTTTATTTAGGCAATATTCTTTTATCACAGCAAGCTGTTCATTTTCTGCTACCTGTCATCCTGTGGACACATTCTTGTGTCATCTTTAGCTTTGAAAAGTGCCTTTATTTCTGCACCAGCTTAATGATACTGTTGCAGGGGTGATCCAATTCCTGGGTGGGCATATAAACTCTTAAAACTTGCTTCATACAGATGGCAGACATTCAGATCCAGCTCATACCATGCTTCACAGTCAGTACCAGGGGCATGCAAAGAGTGCAAATGTTGCACAAAGAAGAGCACTGCTTGTAATACATTTACACACTGAGCCAAGCTGTAATCAGGGAGAGTAAACAGTGGTGTGTGGCACCACCTAATATGTCACTTACATCATTCTGTGAGCCTTGAAAAACAGAGCCATAACATGTGATATCTGAGCTTACCTGCTCCATGGCATCCAAACACTGATGGAAGGTGTGAACTTGAGATGGACTGACAATAACTGAGACGTTATGGGAGGAACAAGTCTGTTCAGTCTTGTTGATAACGAAGGCAAATGACTGTATCGCCAACCACAATGATGTTACATCCAACTTGTTTCAGAAGCCTCAGTCTCAGTGTCTAGCTATCCTGTCTGCATCTCTGATTCAAATGGAATGACAGTCTCATGAATTAAAGGATAACTTGGTTCACGAATTGTGACGTGCCATTTCCTGCTGAGACAGAGTGGAACTTAGCTGCTGCAAGCTGCCACTGTTGTTTGGTCACCACCGTGACTGATAGAAGATGTGGACAAGCCTAGGCCTTCTCCTAGTGAAGAGCCATAACAAGTGACTTTATTTATTTATTTATTTATCTCTTGTTCCGGTGATCCATGTTGTGACACTATCACAGGATATGGAACGTGTCAATTTTACAAGCTTTTAGCCAGAATTTATGGTAATACATAAAACAAAACAAAAACAGTAAACAGTAAATTAGGTCCCACTACAAAAAATACATTTTAGAGATAGATAAAGATTCCAAAATAATAAGTGTTACAGAGAAATAAATATTGCAAAATATATGTTTTCAATAAAAATATTCGGTATTGCAAATACAAATTTGGGCATACATTTGCAATTTACAATACAAGAAATGGTAAACACTGTAGTTCAGGAACTATTCTATTGTATAAAATGATCCTTGCAATAGGAACTGCCTTAAGGTTTTTTTAAACAAGAGATGATACGAACTACTGTCTTCAATTTGTTTTGTGAGTCACCTGATTACCATCTTGCTGGCTGTGTGGGATACTGCCTCCCTGTCTGTATGCTTTGTTGCTCATTTGGGTTCTGGGCTTCCACCATGACACCCACTGACCATGATCAGCTGTTGCAGCTGCTGTAGCACATGTCTGTCTTTGAAAGCTCTGAGGTGGGCCACACTATATGCTGGTGAGCTGTGGCAGGCCTTCGGCTACAGACTCCTGATATGGCTACCCGCATGACGTTGCTGTTGTGCCCTGACATACACCACAGCCTCAGCTGACAAAGTGCTGCATCCACATTCCTTGTTGTACTTGAGTATGCAATACAGCATGCCTTTTGCTGTACCAGAGCATATATCCCCTACTGTAAAATCACAAGCAATAAATGCATTTACAGACAATGATATTTCACTTGTGCTTTAGGGCATGTGACAACCACCCACATCAGCTTCTAAGCTCAGCCTCCTGTTCCTGTAACATCACCATCTCACCTACTCAGCCTCCATGACCACTAAAAATTGTGACCCAATGGGTGACCACTACAATGCATCTGAGCCTCTGCCCATCAGACATATAATAGGATGTTGGGAGGGGTGAGGGTGGAGGGAGGACACTCTGCAGGTGAGACACAAATGTACTGTGCCCCTCTTGTGTTCTGTGGCAGTTGGCACCTCATCTGTCTCATTTACGGAATGGGCTTTTGGCACGTACCTGTCTGTGTCCTTTCAGCAGGTGCTCTGTTGGTCTTATACACTGACTAATCTCATCCATTACCTGAAGATAGCTGCTCATACCATTTCTCATAAAACATTACAGCACATAAATATACAATCAAAGAGCATAGATTAATTTGTTGTTAGTATACCTTACAGATATAGCCTGTAGTGGCTGCTTCTACTCATTAATGTATAACTTGATTTTATAATATATGGTGTGTGAATGAATGAACTGATAGCACACCAGAGTAAAAAGAAACTTTGGCTCTTAAAATTAATTTTGAAATGGGGAGCCACAGACACTTTTGAAATGGAAGCTGAGATGAAAGTAGATAATAGAAAACTATGTGAAGTTCTAGCAAAATGTAATATCACTCACTGAACAGTGGAAGTGTTGAATTGTTAACAGGCTTTGTCAAGCTACAGTACCAACTCGAAAAACACACATATGCATGCACCCACATGCAAGTGTGCACACATAAATGCACGTGCACACACACACACACACACACACACACACACACACACACACACACACACACACACACACACACACACACCCGTGTTGCTACATTGGTGCTGGCTAGATGTGCAGTACTGGGATTGCATTACAGCCAGTGGAGGGTTTTAAGGTGGGGGTTGTGTTGAGTGGGTTGAGTAGGGGAGAGAGAGGCAGGAGACAGGAAAAGGGGTTTGTGGTGAGTAGGTAGTGGCTTGGAGGGAGGCAGCAGGTTTGCTGGCTAGGAATCTAGGAGGGACAGGTGGCAGACACATGGACTAGGCATGAGATACATGGGAATGTGGTGCATAGTGGCATGAAGACATGGAGGGTGTGACAGGACAGAGGAAGGGGGTCTGTCATGGTGGGAGTGTGGGACAGTGGGTTAATGGGGACTGAGGCAAGAGGGTTACAGGAGCAAAGAGTGTGTTGCAAGAATGAACTCCCACCTGTGTACTTCAGAAAAGCAGGTTTCTTACATTGTGTCAGAACTTTCCTTAATATAAAATGTAATATCACATGTGCTACTAAATACTAGTGTGCTGCCACTGAAAGTATCTTAGGTGATGATTGAAATACTTTCCTTAATATAAAATGTAATATCACATGTGCTACTAAATACTAGTGTGCTGCCACTGAAAGTATCTTAGATGATGATTGAAATACTGTGGAAAAAGCACTGTTAACATTCTGAACATATATGAGGTGATTTTGCTATTCACCATAGCTTCCTGAGGCAGCTTGCATTGACGACTCACTGTCTGCATAAAATATTCACAATGAATGACAGTTGATGCAGAGCCACCATTGTCTAAGTTACATGACTTAGAATACATTCTCAATTATAATATTTTTCATTTACATTGCAGGTTTTATGACCTTAATTGGAATGCTGTCGTTAACAGAGGCATTGAAAACTACTCCATGGTATATGTAATATGGAAGTTTATTCAAACAAGAGCACTGGTGGCCATGTTCCTTTTTCTTGTTGGAACATCTATCCATATTAGTGGCTTGGTAAGTAGCAGCATCCCTAATAATGTTTTAGAATTGCTGTTATTTTTGGAAATATATGTGTAGTTATATTTATATTATTTGAAGTTGAAGAGAGCCCCCTCCTTACCAATTATTGAAGCAGAAACACTTAGAGCAAGGCTGATAGACACACAATCAAGCAGCATTGACATCAAGGAAAAATTCAGTGACTGTTGAGTACTTCCTATTTGTATCAATTCAGTAATCCCCCATTGTGTTCAGTGTTTGCAAAGAGTGCATGAATAATGATTTGTGTCAGATGCACAATATAATATTAAAATTAAAATTAATTTTACTAACTTAGAATTGAACTCACATTTTGAATCTCTATTTTCAGTATGGCAACCTTTGTTAAAGTAAATTAATGTAATTAATGACTTAACGTAAAGTGGAGATGTTGAGTCACAGACAGGCGCAATGTAAAGTCTGCTAGGATTTAATCTTCTGGCCGAAACACCTTCTTGTGAAATAGAAAACACACACACATTCACACAAGCACAACTCACACACACACGATCACCATCTCCAGCTTCTGTGGCTGTATTGTTATTCCATTCTCGATTTACCACTGGTTAATTAATGACTTATTATTTTGACCATATTATGTTGAAATATGTTGTCATACGATAATACAATTAAGAAAGAAAATGAACATGCATTTTTCCATTTTAATATAGGATTTTATAAGTTCATATTTCCTGCATGTATCAAAGGAAAATACAATCAAGTAAGTTAGTAAATTATGACAGATAGTTTCTGGTAAATACTTACTTCAAGAGATCAAATGCGCAGTATTTCCAAGAGGCACACATAAAAGTAAAAGGGATTGACTACCTAGATTTAATCTTTGTCTACCATTGTCCTCATTACAGATGGCTCCTTCTCATCCTGGGGTCTGAGTGACCTGCAGTATCTTTTTAACCTCCTCCAGCTACCACCCTCTGTCTCTCCTTCCTAGTGAAGGAAATTTAGCTCTGAAAGCTAGATAGTGTGTTTCTTTTACCTTTATATGTGTCTGTCAGCAGTACTATACTTTCCTCCTCCTGAAGGCCAGCAATGGTCAGTTATGCTCACTCATGTTATTTCCTGCCTTTACCAATTACAATTTATTCTACCTCAGCAAAGACAAGGGTAAACCACTGTTCTATTACAATCTATTTTGTTTAAGAGCAAATGTGTTCTAGCATTTCTGTAATCTTTTTTGTTATTAACTGTGGATAGTGTTCTCTGAGATGCATTACCTTATGTCACTGGATGTTTGATGTTTACTTCCTTTCTCTTATTATCTTTTCCATAATTTCTCTCTCCTTTCCCATTTCTGTTAATCATATTATTGGTATCTGTCCTGGTCTGTTGTTTACTTTGCCTCTGTATAATTTGTATAATTTCTTCCTATGAAAATCATTTGTATGTTATTTAAAATATTTCTAACTGCACAATAGCAACAGGATTAGCACACCTGACACTTTTTTTCTGTTATAGCTGCAAAATTATTAATTTGTGTAACTGATGTCACTAACACACGAAGGTGCAGTGGCACTCAGTTTGAAGGTAGCCAGTTCAAATGCTGGTGGTGGAAGAAATTATCACAGCATTGAGTCTCCCCCTCTGTCTTCCCTTTATTGTCTTCGATAACACAAACACAACACTAATATTATCAGTTTCTCTGTGTGCTCCAGAACTGTTTGTTTAATTAATGAAAAGGATGCTCCAGTTACTCTGTAGAATTCTGTGGACCAAACGAAGTTCAAAAGGGTAACAGCAGCATCCTTTTCATTAATTAACAACACTATAACTTCATACAATCTCATAACAGTCTCCTCATTCATTACAGTTGAGACACAAATCTCACGGTTTGCAGAGGGACTGCACCACTGTGCATGCTGAATGCAAAACCTTTCCAATTAGGTGGCTGAATGTGCCCCTTCAGGTTCCCCAGTCAGCAGTGTCATATGTTTATTTCTTTAGTGTTGAGAGACTCATTTGACATATTCAAAAACAATGCAAATGACTTAGTGAATAGTGGTCATATTTTACTAAAATTATCATCAATTAAATATTTTTTTTATAATGTTAGGCAAAACAGGAACGCCTAAGCCATATACAAAAAGCTATTTCCTTTTGATTTCACCTTTGGTCATTGCAATATTTTGCTGATCTACAGTCATACCTGACCTACTAATAGAAACCCACTGATGTAGTCCTTCACATGCAAATCATTACAAGGGAACTTAATGTGTGATATTTTATGTGCAGCTATCTGCTGTAAGAATGTCTCCACTTTTGAAATGGTGTTTGAAGAGAGAGCAATTCCCTTACTCTATCATGTTCATCATTACACAAATCAAAAAATAAATTACAAATGGCAGATACATTCCATGTTGTGGAACATACTGCACTAGTGTTTTGTCTGCTACACGCATAACCATGATACCAACAATGTAGGAAAAGACATATTGCTACTTACTGTAAAGTAATTCATGAATGGTGTGTGTTTCTTTTTTGCTGATGAAGGCTGTGGGTGACAGCTTTATAGAAGTGTCTTTTAATTGTGCCTGTTTACAACTTAATGTGTGTTCTTAATGGTTAGTAGCAATCTGTCTTTTCCTACATTGTTGATATTCCTACCTGGAGTTTCTATTGTTTAAACATGATAACAGGTTTTGTAAGATGACAGCAATCAATGTTGCAATTTTTAACAACAGTAAAAATCTAGTCATGATCAAATCAAAGAAATGTAAATAGTTATTACTGATCATCAAAGCATATTCCCTTAAGAGAAACTTCTATTCATTTTACTATACTTAGCTTCAGTTATTTAGTTATACTACTCTGGACTCTGAGATAAAAAGCTGAAGAACTGACAACTTGTCTTGCACATGTGTGTACAAACTACATATGAAAATTTAAATCCTACAAGTAAGTTAGAAAATGTGACAGTTTTGCCTACTCACAGATATTTGTGTAAAACTGCATTAAAGTGCTGATTTTTTTTAAATAAGTAAAAGAATTGGACTTTCATATGTCTAAGTATATGCCTAAATAGTGTAAATTAGCCCTCAAAACAGTTCAAAAACAATCACTTCTGATTTATTTTGATTAGAATAATCTGTCTTTGTCAGAAGCAGCCAGTTTACATTAATTTTTTATCAAAGTGTAATTACTTGCAAATAATCTGATACTTGTTCCTCAATTTCTTTCAGTAAAGCTTTTGAATACTCAAATATTCATTTAATTGCAACTATTCAAAATGAATATTCAAGTTATGTGATGATGTACTTGTATATCCTTCTTTTGTAGTCATCTGAAGATGAATGGTGACATAACATGATTATGTATTCAATTTTTAAACTACTGAAAGGTTTTTGTGTTATTATTTTCTATGTATCATGGTCCTCTGCATAGTAGTAGGTAATGACTGGGCACCAGTATTAAAGATCTGTGGGATGCAAATAAACAAAATGCAACTGCAGCCTACATGGAGCGTATTCCAGTGAAGGAGGCACTGTAAACAAAATTTAAAATCCAACAGTTGGCAGGACGCAATATTGTATGTAAAAATGTGCAAACCACTTGTGAAAACTAACCTGTACTTAATTTTATGAGGTAAAATTCTGAGTACAGCAGGTAGACACATAAAACTACACAAAACTAGCCCTGCCTTCAGAACTGTCACCTCATTGCTTGGGACAGAAAGACGATACTCTCATCATAGGATGAGAGGGACCCTGTCCTTACAATATATTAGTCCTTCTCATCCTATGAACTGAGTGACCTGTCCCTCCTTTAGAGCGTTCCACAGTTTACCTTCTTTCTTGTCTGAGCAATGAGATAATATTTTGAAAGTAAGGATAGTTGTGTGTATTATTATGTGTGTTATCAGAAGTACTCAGAATTTCATCCTCTGAAGATAATTTTACAACTTTCAGATCTTCATTAAACATTCATAACAGGACAATACAATTGCAATGTTTATTTCAGAGAACATCAGGGTACAGAGTTATTGTACATGAATTGGCAAGTGTTTGAATGGGTTTAAAACTTCCAAATTACCCCCTACACATCAGAAAAAAATATTTAGAAATAACTTCTGAGAATAGTGTTATTAAATTGATGATGAGTTGCTTTAGCTCTGTTTTGTACTAGTAAATGGAAAAATGTAACTTTTCCTATTGCATGGGATACCTGCGTATGTGTAGAAAGTGGGTGTTTTCAGTGAAAGTTATTACTGCAATCTTAAATCAAATGTTACTGATGAAATCTGTGAAATCATTTTAGGTGGCAGTAGTAATTCAGGAGTGCAAATATTTGTTTCCCAGCAAAGACAGAATCTTTTCAGGCGATAACGATACCACTAATATAGCTCAAAATCTCCAAGATGGTGTTGAACCATAGGATGAAAAAGCCCCTACTGCTGGTCTCCACAATTTTGAAAGTGGGTATTATTTAGCCATTTTATCTGTATTGGTGGAACTATTAAAGCTATTTTATTCTCCTGAAGTAACGCTCAGTTCCTTGCAAAAGAGGTTTTCCATGCAAAAGGTGGTCCTAATATTATTATACAGATAGTTATACTCATCATGCATTCAAGTATTTAAGTGCAATATCAAAAGGTGAAGAAATTATTGTGTGTGGGAAATTCAGATCATAATCCAATTACTGATTTCCAAAGGATTCCAGTCAGCAGTATGGTGTTTAATTTCAGTTTCATCTCATAGTCTCGTGATCTGAATGATACGTCAAATTTCTTTTTGGTAAAATACTATTACTTGTGATGTTGTAAAATGCACAAGGCAAAATAAAAATTGCATTTGTTCTCTTGATCAAAGACATAGAATAGAAATAATTAATATTAAAGTACTTGTCATTGTGCAGTTTACACAATGTTTTCATAACAATACATTTAAGCAAATGCAAATAGGGTTTGAATTTGTAATGAGAATAACTACTACATTTCCTTTCATGTACAAAAAAATTATACATATTTTCTCCCTCCAAATTTTACATTTCTCACAAAAATAAGTTGTACTAACTGTAATGAGATGATGTTTCTGCTGTTGAATCTAATTCAGCCAGAAGAATATATTCATTAGTACCATACTATCAATGGGGATCTGTTGTTTTCAAATTACAACAAAATACAATTTTGCTTCTTAAAAATGTAGCTCATCATTCTATGTTTAGTTATCTTGCAGGATTGTTAAATTTTGTCCATGTAATCTGTGATAAAAACTCACTTCTCCTGTATAGTTAAAATATTCTTATATCTTATATATTTCTCTCATATATCTCTTATAGCATTGTTTGTTCTACAGAAATTATATTCTAGTATATATTTTTTCCCATAGGTCTCTTTCTTGATAACATCAACTGGCAAGAATAACATTCCAGAGAAGACCACTACAAAATCACCCATAAATGGGCTGATGGCAGATGAGTCAGCTACTCTTCAGTCTTCTTCAGCTAATATTTATGCTGCTTTTGGTTATGCTTTAGCTGAGTTTTTCTCATCAATATTTATCTCATGGAGCTGGAGCATGAATTACAGGTCTGTTCTTTATCTCAATGTGAAACAAATAGTAGATGGACCATATCAGAAGGATGTAGATATTTTTATATGTTACAGTATCAAACAAGAATAAGTAATATCTATGCAGTGTGTCTCTTACAAGCAAGAAAGTTAATTTTTCTCAGTCAATGGGAAAGGATGGAGGGGAGAATCAGTCATGGTGAATGTAACATGAGCTAAGAAACTTAACTCAGTGGCTACTGGCCCTTTTGCATTTGCAGATCATGCCCAGAATGAACGAATGTTGAGGTTGTATTGAGAGTCAAGGTATAGTGAACAATCAAGTAACACTGAACCAAAATTCTTATGTGTTCTAGGAGGCTTACAGGGACAAAGGCATGCCCATAAGATGTGTTTCTGGGCAATATAAAATATTCAAAGATGGTTGATAGATATCAACAACTAACTATGTGCTTGACATGATAAATGTCACCAACAATGAAATTTCAGATGACAAACAGTATAATCTTTTCTGTATTGCAGAAGGCAGGCAGAAAAAGAAATAATGTAATATACTGTTGAGCAGAATCAAGGAAAGCCCACTTATGATGGTGTAACAACCCCAGAAGATGTGTAACTGAAGAGACAAAAACAATAAATTGTGTTTTACTTCTCAACCTAAAGATGCCACATGGGAGACACAAACAATAAATTGTGTTTTGCTTCTCAACCTAAAGACGCCACATGGAGCCGCAGACAGGCAGAATGAACAGACTGTTACATATAAGCTTTCAGTCAAAGCCTTCTCCAGAAAAGAAAAATGTACACACATTCCCACAAGCAAGCACATCACACACACACACACACACACACACACACACACACACACACACACACATGACTGCAATCTTTTATCATCTGCTCATCTGTCCGGAATCAAAAATTCTGACCAGACAGCCAGAGATAGTGGTTTTTTTGTGTGTGTGTGTGTGTGTGTGTGTGTGTGTGTGTGTGTGTGTGTGTGTGTGTGTGTGTGTGTGTGTGTGTGTGTGTGCGCGTGTGCGTGTGCGTGTGCGTGTGCGTGTGCGTGTGTGCTTGTGTGAATGTGTGTGTGTTTTTCCTTTCTGAAGAAGGCTTTGGCTGAAAGCTTTTCGTCATGCTTATCTGCAACTCATGTGTCATCTTTATGCTGGATAGCAAATATGTCATTTTCATAATCTTGTTGGTATTCCAGTCTGGACTTTCCATTGTTAGAGATTGTGTTTTACTCAAGCAGGACTCCTCAAAATATGTTTCTTGTTCAGCCAGACACTTATGAAAATAGCGTACTTTTTCTGAAGAAAATCATCATGAGATGAAAGTACGTAGAATAATAAGTTGAATTTGCTGATATCATATGGCCTTCCAGCATCATCTCTGTAGCAACTGGTAGTACATATCGTGAACAAAAATATGATTGTTTGCAATATTGGTTTTTATCATCCAAGAGTCCAGTATTATGAGAGCATGATTAGTGCATGTCAAGCATCCTGTAATGATGTAGCTTTAGAATAAAGTCATATATTATTTGCATATTGTAATAATTATCAATTGATGATAGAGAAATTTCAAAATCAGCATGCTGGGCTGAGAACCCTTCCATGAGGGAGGCCTTGCTGTAGTACGTACGGGCCCATTGTATCACTGCTTAACCCTATGCATTCCCAAAACTGTAAACCAGCCCACAGATAACTGTGATAAAAGTGTTTTACTGTTACTGCAATCTGTTGAATGTCATACTCCATTGACATATTGAAAAAGACTGTGGAATGAAAGCTGTGCTGTACAAATGCAGACAACATGTTAGTTTTTAATGTTGCATGATTATTTTTGTGAAGCCATTTGGGGTTGTCATCATTCTTGTCACATTATCTGGGAACTCAGTTTCATTTTTCTTTCTTTTCATTCTTTTCTTGTTTAAAAATGCTCCATATCATATTTGCTTTATTTTTAAAGTGTTCTATACTTAATTAATGATACATTTGTCACATTCTTGATAATAACTGAAGTGTATTTAAGATATACACAGTAATGGAATTTAGACTCTTTATTCCATGTCCTTTGAATTAAGTATAACTGTCTCTTCCTGGCATAAGACACTTCAGTTTCAGGTGTCCTTAATTATATCTCTTTTCCTATATGTAACAAAAACATTAGTCATGCTGCTGAAGAGATATGATTAACAAAGAGTTAAAAGTTGTAGCTACACTGGGTACTTTGTAACTCTTTCCATTTATCTTTCCATAATTTCTCTCTAAATATTGTAATTAAATTGTTGAGTCTGTCATACGGCTTTTTCTCCCATGATCTAATTCCAGTGGGTAAGCATTCCTTTTATGAACACAATGATAATTAAACCATTCAAGTTTGTTTTTAAATCTAAAATGTGGATTTAATGAGGATCTGAAAAAAAAGAGGTTCCTAATTGCTGTTTCTATCTATTAAGAAAGATTCAAACATTGGGGTTTGCTTGCTTTCACTGCATCCTTGTCCAAGAGCTTCTCAAATATAGGGCCACAGTTTCCAACATACTGCTTATTATGAGCTCAAATTTTGCATGAGTTCATTTAAAGGTATATCTGTACCCGTACTATACTTGAACAAAATCTGACATGAAAGAGAGGGAAACTATTTAAAAATGTGATCTCTTGACTTGGGATGATCCATTGGTGATGAAGAACTGGGGCAGTTGTGGCTGATGAAGTTGGGGCCGCAGATTGTACAGAGCAGGTGATCATGTCAAAGGCAACCTGTGGGACAGCACCTCCAGAGTTGGTCCTCAGCAGAAATCCCATGCATCCAGTGGCTTTTGGTTTCCAGATGGTGGCTAGAACCCAGGTCAGATAGTCACAAATGATTGTGCCCATACCAGAATGCCAGTATTCTACCAGCCTTGGGCTGGAAACTGGGAATTATGAGGGTCCAGTAGTGAGAGCAGAGTGAGAATGATCTGAGGCTCTTCCCTAAAAATGGCATGGTCCTGTAGATGGTCTTGTGTCCATCAGCCATTGTAATTTAATTTATTATTTACTACAGAAATTGATTGGTAATGTTGATTGTTGCCGACTTACCTGATGGGCCTTAATCAAAATGATATTTAATTCAATTTTGATTTACAATTAAATTCTTTTGTGAAGTTCTCTTTTTTAATAATATTAATCTTCAGTGGAATTAGACTCGCTGAATGTTAAAACATGAGTATATAAGTTGAACAATGGAATTAAATTTTCATATTAGTTTTCGCAGCTAGTCAGCTCACTTTAAAGCAAAAAAATCTTTAGCTATTATCGTTCCAATCCCGGGAGCGGAAAGACTTACCTTAGGGGGAAAAAAGGACGGGTATACACTCGCATGCACACACACACACACACATATCCATCCACACATATGATATGGAGCATTTTTAAACAAGAAAAGAATGGAAAGAAAGAAAAATGAAACTGAGTTCCCAGATAATGTGACAAGAATGATGACAACCCCAAATGGCTTCACAAAAATAATCATGCAACATTAAAAAGTAACATGTTGTCTGCATTTGTACAGCACAGCTTTCATTCCACAGTCTTTTTCAATATGTATATGTGTGGATGGATATGTGTGTGTGTGCGAGTGTATACCCGTCCTTTAAATTTTGTGTGTATGTTTGTGTTTGTTTGTGTGTCTTTCCACATGGGAAAAATATATTAAAAAGAAAGATTCCATGACTTACCAAACGAGAAAGCGCTGGTAGATAGGCACTAACACCAACCTATCAGAACTCCGGAGCAGATTCGTTTGCCACGAAGACCTAGGCTGTAGGGAAGGGACCGTTTGATGTGGAATGGGTGGCAGCTGTCATAATGGAGGTACTGTTGCTTGTTGGTGGGTTTGATGTGGACGGACATGTGAAGCTGACCATTGGACAGATGGAGGTCAACGTCAAGGAAAGTGGCATGGGATTTGGAGTAGGACCAGGTGAATCTGATGGAACCAAAGGAGTTGAGGTTGGAGAGGAAATTCTGGAGTTCTTCTTCACTGTGAGTCCAGATCATGAAGATGTCATCAATAAATCTGTACCAAACTTTGGGTTGGCAGGCCTGGGTAACCAAGAAGGCTTCCTCTAAGCGACCCATGAATAGGTTGGCGTATGAGGGGGCCATCCTGGTACCCATGGCTGTTCCCTTTAATTGTTGGTATGTCTGGCCTTCAAAAGTGAAGAAGTTGTAGGTCAGGATGAAACTGGCTAAGGTAATGAGGAAAGAGGTTTCAGGTAGGGTGGCAGGTGATCGGCATGAAAGGAAGTGCTCCATCACAGCGAGGCCCTGGACGTGCGGAATATTTGTGTATACGGAAGTGGCATCAATGGTTACAAGGATGGTTTCCGGGGGGTAATAGATTGGGTAAGGATTCGAGGCATTCGAGAAAGTGGTTGGTGTCTTTGATGAAGGATGGGAGACCGCATGTAATGGGTTGAAGGTGTTTATCTACGTAGGCAGAGATACGTTCTGTGGGGGCTTGGTAACCAGCTACAATGAGGTCCTCAAAATCACCCTCTCCCAACCTTCCAGGAATTTCTGACTTCCAGCCTTGCTTCTCAATCCTTACCAACTGACCTGCCTACACTGTGAAGCTTTCTATGTGGGAATGACCAGCAACAAACTGTCCATTCGCATGAATGGAAACAGGCAGATAGTGTTTGTTGGTAATGAGGATCACCCTGTGGCTAAACATGCCTTGGTGCACGGCCAGCACATCTTGGCAGTGTTACACCATCCGGGTTATCTGGATACTCCTTACCCTCTCCCTTAAAACCCACATCCTTTCGTCTTTCCCTCTCCTTCCCTCTTTCCTGACGAAGCAATCATTGGTTGTGAAAGCTAGAATTTTGTGTGTATGTATGTGTCTGTTTGTGTTTCTATCGACCTGCCAGCACTTTCGTATGGTAAGTCACATCATCTTTGTTTTTAAATATATTTTTCCCGCTTAGAATGTTTCCCTATTATATTCATATCATTAATTTCAACCCAACAATCACGTTTGTTATTGTCACTGTCGCATTTCAAAATCTTTTCTGTCGTCTTATTTTCCCTTTCTGTTTTATGCCAGTAGTTTCACCTTGTATTCACCTTCTCCTTTTTAGCGTAATCTACTATACAATTTTATCCCGCCGATATATACTCAATAATACGTAATACGTAATAATACGTAACCCACTTCCAAATCATAACAAAAAAATTTTTTTTTTTTTTTCTGCTTTCAACACAAATTAGAACAGCATGCCACCCTCCACCTCAAAAAATTATCCAATCTCCTGGTTTCCCACCTCCGGAAAGGCAACTCACTCACCCTTCGCAAGCTTTCCAGCAAACCTCAACTTCCTCTCATTGCACACAAACCCAGTCTCTCCCATCTACTCAATCTCCCACTTCCAGCTCCACTCCCTCCAAAACCTCAAAATTCCAATCAACGCAATCTGGAACCACAACACCCCAATTCAGTAGTTAACCTTTCCTCCAAACCTCTCTCCCAATCCGAAACCTCTGTCCTATCCAAAGGCCTCACCTTCAGCCCCACTCCCAGATTCAACCAAACAGCCCTCGTCAAAGATTTACTGTCCTACACTCGTACTCTCTGCTGCAAATATCACTTTGCCACAAAGAAAAATGATCCTAATCCTACTCCTAATGATCCAACTCCCCAAGACACTATCCAAATTGAACCCTGCCTGGAACAGTTCCGTCCTCCATCACAGCGGGACTCACCTCCTCTTCCTCAAAATCACCCTCTCCTAACCTTCCAGGAATTTCTGACTTCCAGCCTTGCTTCTTAATCCTTCTTAAAAAACCTTAATCCTACTCCCAACATCACCACTGCTGAAGCCCAGGATATCCATGTACTGAAGGCTGACCGGTCCATCGTCATTCTTCCGGCGGACAAGGGTTCCACGACCGTGGTACTTGATCGTCGGGAGTATGTGGCTGATGGACTGCGTCAGCTTTCAGACAACACCACATACAAAGTTTGCCAAGGTAATCCCATTCCTGATGTCCAGGCGGAGCTTCAGGGAATCCTCAGAACCTTAGGCCTCCTACAAAACCTTCCCCCTGACTCCATCAACCTCCTGACCCCACCGACACCCCGCATCCCTACCTTCTACCTTCTTCCTAAAATTCACAAACCCAATCATCCCAGCCGCCCCATTGTAGCTGGTTACCAAGCCCCCACAGAACGTATCTCTGCCTACGTAGATCAACACCTTCAACCCATTACATGCAGTCTCCCTTCCTACGTCAAAGACACCAACCACTTTCTCGAACGCCTCGAATCCTTACCCAATCTATTACCCCAGAAACCATTCTTGTAACCATTGATGCACTTCCTTATACACAAATATTCTGTACGTCCAGGGCCTCGCTGCGATGGAGCACTTCCTTTCACGCCGATCACCTGCCACCCTACCTAAAACCTCTTTCCTCATTACCTTAGCCAGTTTCATCCTGACCCACAACTTCTTCACTTTTGAAGGCCAGACATACCAACAATTAAAGGGAACAGCCATGGGTACCAGGATGGCCCCCTCATACGCCAACCTATTTATGGGTCACTTAGAGGAAGCCTTCTTGGTTACCCAGGCCTGCCAACCCAAAGTTCCATTATGACAGCTGCCACCCATTCCACATCAAACGGTCCCTTCCCTACAGCCTAGGTCTTCATGGCAAACGAATCTGCTCCAGTCCGGAATCCCTGAACCATTACACCAACAACCTGACAACAGCTTTCGCATCCCGCAACTACCCTCCCGACCTGGTACAGAAGCAAATAACCAGAGCAACTTCCTCATCCCCTCAAACCCAGAATCCCCCACAGAAGAACCACAAAAGTGCCCCACTTGTGACAGGATGCTTTCCGGGACTGGACCAGACTCTGAATGTGGCTCTCCAGCAGGGATACGACTTCCTCAAATCCTGCCCTGAAATGAGATCCATCCTTCATGAAATCCTCCCCACTCCACCAAGAGTGTCTTTCCGCCGTCCACCTAACGTTCGTAACCTGTTAGTTCATCCCTATGAAATCCCCAAACCACCTTCCCCACCCTCTGGCTCCTATCCTTGTAACCGCCCCCGCTGTAAAACCTGTCCCATGCACCCTCCCACCACCACCTACTCCAGTCCTGTAACCCGGAAGGTGTACACGATCAAAGGCAGAGCCACATGTGAAAGCACCCACGTGATTTACCAACTGACCTGCCTACACTGTGATGCATTTTATGTGAGAATGACCAGCAACAAACTGTCCATTCGCATGAATGGACACAGGCAGACAGTGTTTGTTGGTAATGAGGATCACCCTGTGGCTGAACATGCCTTGGTGCACGGCCAGCACATCATGGCACAGTGTTACACCGATTGGGTTATCTGGATACTTCCCACTAACACCAACCTTTCAGAACTCCAGAGATGGGAACTTGCCCTTCAGTATATCCTCCCTTCTCGTTATCCGCCAGGTCTCAACCTCCGCTCATTTCAAGTTGCTGCGCTCATACCTCACCTGTCTTTCAACAACATCTTTGCCTCTTTACTTCCACCTCGACTGACATCTCTGCCCAAACTCTTTGCTTTTACAAATATCTGCTTGTGTCTGTGTATGTGCGGATGGATATGTGTGTGTGTGCGAGTGTATACCTGTCCTTTTTTCCCCCTAAGGTAAGTCTTTCCGCTCCTGGGATTGGAATGACTCCTTACCCTCTCCCTTTTAACCCGCATCCTTTCGTCTTTCCCTCTCCTTTCCTCTTTCCTGACGAAGCAACCATTGGTTGCGAAAGCTAGAATTTTGTGTGTATGTATGTGTCTGTTTGTGTTTCTATTGACCTGCCAGCACTTTCGTGTGGTAAGTCACATCATCTTTGTTTTTAAATATATTTTTCCCGTGTATAATAGAGGGAAACAGTCCACGTAGGAAAAATATATCTAAAAACAAAGATGTTGTGACTTACCAAATGAAAGTGCTGGCAGGTCGACAGACACACAAACAAACACAAACATACACACAAAATTCAAGCTTTCGCAACAAACTGTTGCCTCATCAGGAAAGAGGGAAGGAGAGGGAAAGATGAAAGGATGTGGGTTTTAAGGGAGAGGGTAAGGAGTCATCCCAATCCCGGGAGTGGAAAGTATATGTGTGGATGGATATGTGTGTGTGTGCGAGTGTATACCCGTCCTTTTTTCCCTCTAAGGTAAGTCTTTCCACTCCCGGGACTGGAATGACTCCTTACCCTCTCCCTTAAAACCCACATCCTTTCGTCTTTCCCTCTCCTTCCCTCTTTCCTGATGAGGCAACAGTTTGTTGCGAAAGCTTGAATTTTGTGTGTATGTTTGTGTTTGTTTGTGTGTCTGTTGACCTGCCAGCACTTTCATTTGGTAAGTCACTACATCTTTGTTTTATATATATGTATATATATATACACACACACACACACACACACACACACACACACACACACACACACACACACACACATGCCTTCATAACCTGTTAGTTCATACCCATGAAAACAATTAAAGAGACTTTTGGAGAACAGAGAACCACTTGTAGGAATATCAAGAGCTCAGATGGAAACCCAGTTCTGAGCAAAGAAGGGAAAGCAGAAAGGTGGAGGGAGTATATAGAGGGTCTATACAAGGGCAATGTACTTGAGGACAATATTATGGAAATGGAAGACGATGTAGATGAAGATGAAATGGGAGATAAGATACTGCGTGAAGAGTTTGACAGAGCACTGAAAGAATCGAAACAAGGCCCTGGGAGTGGACAACATTCCATTAGAACTACTGATGGCCTTGGGAGAGCCAGTCCTGACAAAACTCTACCATCTGGTGAGCAAGATGTATGAGACAGGCGAAATACCCTCAGACTTCAAGAAGAATATAATTATTCCGATCCCAAAGAAAGCAGGTGTTGACAGATGTGAAAATTACCAGACAATCAGTTTTATAAGTCACGGATGCAAAATACTAATGCGTATTCTCTACAGACGAATGGAAAAACTGGTAGAAGCTGATCTCAGGGAAGATCAGTTTGGATTCCGTAGAAATGTTGGAACACGTGAGGCAATACGGACTCTACGACTTATCTTAGAACCTATATTAAGGAAAGGCAAACCTATGTTTCTAGCATTTGTAGACTTAGAGAAAGCTTTTAACAATGTTGACTGGAATACTCTCTTTCAAATTCTGAAGGTGGGCAGGGGTAAAATACAGGGAGCGAAAGGCTGTTCACAATTTGTACAGAAACCAGATGGCAGTTATAAGAGTCGAGGGACACGAAAGGGAAGCAGTGGTTGGGAATGGAGTGAGACAGGGTTGTAGCCTCTCCCCAATGTTATTCAATCTGTATATCGAGCAAGCAGTGAAGAAAACAAAAGAAAAATTCAGAGTAGGTATTAAAATCCATGCAGAAGAAATAAAAAGTTTGAGGTTCGCCGATGACATTGTAATTCTGTCAGAGACAGCAAAGGACTTGGAAGAGCAGTTGAACGGAATGGACAGTGTCATGAAAGGAGGGTGTAAGATGAACATCAACAAAAGCAAAGCGAGGATAATGGAATGTAGTCGAATTAAGTTGGGTGATGCTGAGGGAATTAGATTAGGAAATGAGACACTTAAAGTAGTAAAAGAGTCTTGCTATTTGGGGTGCAAAATAACTGATGATGGTCGAAGTAGAAAGGATATCAAAAGTAGACTGGCAATGGCAAGGAAAGCATTTCTGAGGAAGAGAAATTTGTTAACATCGAGTATTGATTTTAGTCTCATGAAGTTGTTTCTGAAAGTATTTGTATGGAGTGTAGCCATGTATGGAAGTGAAACATGGACGATAAATAGTTTGGACAAGAAGAGAATATAACCTTTTGAAATGTGGTGCTACAGAAGAATGCTGAAGATTAGATGGGTAGATCATATAACTAATGAGGAGGTATTGAATAGGATTGGGGAGAAGAGAAGTTTGTGGCAAAACTTAACTAGAAGAAGGGATCGGTTGGTAGGACATATTCTGAGGCATCAAGGGATCACCAATTTAGTATTGGAGGGCAGTGTGTAGGGTAAAAATTGTAGAGGGAGAGCAAGAGATGAATACACTAAACAGATTCAGAAGGATGTAGGTTGCAGTAGGTACTGGGAAATGAAGAACCTTGCACAGGATAGAGTAGCATGGATAGCTGCATTAAACCAGTCTCAGGACTGAATACCAAAACAACAACATTATATACAATTGCAGCCCACACACACCGAGAGTATTTCTTCTTACCTCCATTAACCATTGTATTGTAGTCAGAGTCATGGCTCTGGCTCTCAGCTGTTGTACTGAATCTAAGAATCTTAAAGCTACGTATTTTCTGCAATGTCATGTGGCTGTTTAGAAAAATGTATATTATGTTAATAGCGGGCAAGTTTTTCACTTCTGCTAATCTTTATAAGTTAATATCGCCACATAATGGCATTGTTGGCTGCATCAGCCACTGCAATTGTTGCTCTGTAAATTACTCGAATGCAGGTTAATTCAAGGAAGGCGGACATGAAATCGGGATCACC
This sequence comes from Schistocerca piceifrons, assembly GCF_021461385.2. Lineage (NCBI taxonomy): Eukaryota > Metazoa > Arthropoda > Insecta > Orthoptera > Acrididae > Schistocerca > Schistocerca piceifrons. Next base: position 446,236,358 of record NC_060139.1, read on the forward strand.
TCTTACAAATTAAAAGAGAACAATAATATTAAATCAATATATTGTCTGCTTAATTAGTACAAATATGCTTACATTTGCCAGCACTCGCAAGATGTCTGTCTACGCACAACCGAGACAAGAGAAGAAGTGAAGACGACAAAAAAATTAACAAAAGAGCGTATCTTGTCGTCTCTTTAGATCATTTTGTTATATTTCTTTGCTATCGAAACTTACACAGATAAATTATTATAATACAGATACATGAGAAAAATGTATATTATTCAATTTTTAAATGTCTCTTCTTTATAAATATTGTTTTTTAAGTCTTCCAATGGCACAGATTTTTCTGCAGCCTCTTTCTTGTCTGTGAAGGTCTGTGCCATCTATTCCACCCACTAATTAGACTGGTGTTGAAACAGTGCCATGAGAAGAACTGTTATTAATGACAGATTTTGATAATATCATATTTGTGAATGTGAATAGAACTTTTCTTACATAGCTGGTGATTACCATAGTGACTTATTTGCTTTAAGAGCTTTAACAATAAACAACACATGGAACATTGCCTATGGCTCTGCTCGCAACTCATTGTTTTATTTATTTTCATCAGTCATTGAGAAACAGTGGTGTACTTTTAGTCTAAATTTTTTCAGTTTTCCTCCACCTATTTCTCCTATTTCTGTGAGCACCAAGAGGTACAATATGACTCGTTGCTCTACTAGTGATCTGTTGCATACTGTTGCACTTTTGGCCCAATTAAAATAACCTGCATATGTCATACAGAATAGCCAACCAAATTATAAACGTGATGCTGTGGTCACCCTTGCTTAATCAATTTGGCAGCTGTGCAGAGAGTAGGGCCTGTCCTCATATGTGCTGTTGTGAAAGTTCCTGGAGGGTAAGAGTGACGTTAAATTTGATGTTGTTTGCTACAACTGAATGCAAACGTAATAGTTGTCTTCCAGATGGGCAAGTATGCAACCTATATAATTACATAACTCATTGCTCTACAAGTGTTCTGTTGCACTTTTGGACCAATTAAAATAAAATGCATGTGTCATACAGAATAGTCAACCAAATTATAAACTTGATGACCAAGAAAGTGTTCAAAATACACAGACAAGGAATTAACAGAATAATGATTTATTCCACAGGAAAAACAATGTAGTCAAAATGCACTGAATTAAATATTAATTTGCAATGTTTATTTCAAGTAAAGAAACCCTAAAGAAATAATGTACAAATTGTGGCCATAGAATTCTATTATGAATAAGAGTTTCTCAGTCGCTGATGAAAATAAATAAAACAATGAGTTGCGAGCAGAGCGACAGCCAATGTTCCGTGTGCTGTTAAAGTTCTTAAAACAAATAAGTCACTATGGTAATCACCAGCTATGTAAGAAAAGCTCTATTCACACTCACAAATCTGTCACTAACAACAGTTCTACAGTTTGCACATGGAGTCTGTAAAAGTTCCATGCAATAACTGATATGTATGCAAAGGATGGAATACACAAATGCTGAGCACGCTATACGTTTGTGGCAGTCTGACCACCTAAAATCGCACCACAGTCATGAAAAAGATAATTATACTTGTATTGATCTGATGACCTAGCTCAAACCAAATGTATGATTGGCTTCTGCATACTATTACAGTACTATACTGGTCAAACCAAACACCGTTAACTTTAATAATTATAACAATATCTATTTGCATTTATAATTATTGCATGGTACTTATTGCAAATGGAGGAAGCTTCTGCTAGTAATTTGTGCACATCTAGAAAAAACTCTGTTTTGGTTAATGTTTCAACAACAATAAATAATAATTTGTGTAATAACTATACTATATAAACTAACTATACTATACTATATAAAATACTTAAGAAATACCACTAGTGAGAACAAAAAATGCTATAAGGAGAAAAGAAATAGCGTTAAATGCGTAGTAAGGAAAGCACATCAGGAACACTGAGATAGGTTTATTTATAATATCGAACATGATATCTATGGAAGACAACAAATCGCATATAAGATTTTAAAAACCTTAAACACAACAGAAAGAGATAAGATACAAATAAATAGTATTGAAGAGGAACAATGGATAAAGCATTACAGCATATTGTGTTATGATCATGCAGCACAGGAAACTGAAATTGAACAACTAGCCGAGAGTGATATCAATTTTTAAAAAAGGAGATAAAAGCCTATGTAGTAATTACAGAGTAATAAATTTACTGGACTCAGCGTACAAGGTGTATGCTAAGAATTTAAATACAAGACTTAAAAACGTAGCAGAATCAGTACTGCAAGAGGAACAATGGGTTTTAGGTAAGGACGCTTCACAATAGATGCAGTTTGTATCCTACAGCAAATGATATAAAAACAGAGAGAGTATAATAAAGAAACAAACATTGCTTTTATTGACTTTAAAAAAGCTTTTGACAATGTCAATAGACAGAAACTTTGGGAAATATGAATCATGGATATCCAAAGCATCTAGTAAATGCAATAAAACACTTATATCAAGACACAAAAATCACTCTAGATCTCATTGGTAAAATAACTAATCAGATATCAACTAACAAAGGGGTATGACAAGGCTGCTGCATCTCTCCAACTTTGTTCAATGTCTACATTAATGAGATTTTTTTTAATATATATATATATATATATATATATATATATATATATATATATATATAATAGAGGGAAATATTCCACGTGGGAAAAATATATCTAAAAAGAAAGATGATGAAACTTACCAAACAAAAGCGCTGGCAGGTCGATAGACACACAAACAAACACAAACATACACACAAAATTCTAGCTTTCGCAAGCAATGGTTGCCTCGTCAGGAAAGAGGGAAGGAGAAGGAAAGACAAAAGGATATGGGTTTTAAGGGAGAGGGTAAGGAGTCATTCCAATCCCGGGAGCGGAAAGACTTACCTTAGGGGGAAAAAAGGACAGGTATACACTCGCACACACACACATATCCATCCACACATACACAGACACAAGCAGACATTTGTAAAGGCCACAAATGTCTGCTTGTGTCTGTGTATGTGTGGATGGATATGTGTGTGTGTGCGAGTGTATACCTGTCCTTTTTTCCCCCTAAGGTAAGTCTTTCCGCTCCCGGGATTGGAATGACTCCTTACCCTCTCCCTTAAAACCCATATCCTTTTGTCTTTCCTTCTCCTTCCCTCTTTCCTGACGAGGCAACCATTGCTTGCGAAAGCTAGAATTTTGTGTGTATGTTTGTGTTTGTTTGTGTGTCTATCGACCTGCCAGCGCTTTTGTTTGGTAAGTTTCATCATCTTTCTTTTTAGATATATATATATATATATATATATATATATATATATATATATAATAGAAGGAAACATTCCACGTGGGAAAAATTATATATAAAAACAAAGATGAGGTGACTTACCGAACGAAAGCGCTGGCAGGTCGATAGACACACAAACAAACACAAACATACACACAAAATTCAAGCTTTCGCAACAAACTGTTGCCTCATCAGGAAAGAGGGAAGGAGAGGGGAAGACGAAAGGAAGTGGGTTTTAAGGGAGAGGGTAAGGAGTCATTCCAATCCCGGGAGCGGAAAGACTTACCTTAGGGGGAAAAAAGGACAGGTATACACTCGCACACACGCACAAACCCATCCACACATACAGACACAAGCAGACATATTTAAAGGCAAAGAGTTTGGGCAGATCTCTGCCCAAACTCTTTGCCTTTAAATATGTCTGCTTGTGTCTGTATGTGTGGATGGATATGTGCGTGTGTGCGAGTGTATACCTGTCCTTTTTTCCCCCTAAGGTAAGTCTTTCCGCTCCCAGGATTGGAATGACTCCTTACCCTCTCCCTTAAAACCCACTTCCTTTCGTCTTCCCCTCTCCTTCCCTCTTTCCTGATGAGGCAACAGTTTGTTGCGAAAGCTTGAATTTTGTGTGTATGTTTGTGTTTGTTTGTGTGTCTATCGACCTGCCAGCGCTTTTGTTCGGTAAGTCACCTCATCTTTGTTTTTATATATAATTTTTCCCACGTGGAATGTTTCCTTCCATTATATATATATATATATATATATATATATATATATATATATATATATATATATATATATATATATATATAAAACAAAGATGATGTGACTTACCAAATGAAAGTGCTGGCAGGTCGACAGACACACAAACACAAACATACACACAAAATTCAAGCTTTCGCAACAAACTGTTGCCTCATCAGGAAAGAGGGAAGGAGAGGGAAAGACGAAAGGATTTGGGTTTTAAGGGAGAGGGTAAGGAGTCATTCCAATCCCGGGAGCGGAAAAACTTACCTTAGGGGGCAAAAAGGACGGGTATACACTCGCGCGCGCACACACACATATCCATCCACACATATACAGACACAAGCAGACATATTTAAAGACCATATATATATATATATATATATATATATATATATATATATATATATATATATATATATATATATATATATATGGAAATCAGAATTTCAGAAAGGCATCAACCTATACAGGAACATTCTTTTAAATAATTTGCTATATGCTGATGATGCAGTGATCCTAGCAGATAAGGAAGATGACCTTCAAAAAGGAATCTACTTACTAAAACAGATAACTGCAAAATTTAACATGGAAATTTCAAAAGAAAAAACTAAGACAATGGCCTTCGTGGGGAAAGAAGCAACCAGAACCAAAACAGTGATCAGAAGATTTTAGAGCAAGTAAACCATTTCAATTACCTCAAATGTGAAATGACATATGGCTACAGCAGAGATATTGAAATTGTTGTTGTTGTTGTGGTCTTCAGCCCTGAGACTGGTTTGATGCAGCTCTCCATGCTACTCTATCCTATGCAAGGTTCTTCATCTCCCAGTAACTACTGCAACCTACATCCTTCTGAATCTGCTTAGTGTATTCATCTCTTGGTCTCCCTCTATGATCTTTACCCTCCACGCTGCCCTCCAATACTAAATTGGTGATCCCTTGATGCCTCAGAACATGTCCTACCAACCGATCCCTTCTTCTAAGTCAAGTTTTGCCACAAACTTCTCTTCTCCCCAATCCTATTCAATACCTCCTCATTAGTTATGTGATGTACCCATCTAATCTTCAGCATTCTTCTGTAGCACCACATTTCAAAAGGTTATATTCTCTTCTTGTCCAAACTATTTATCGTCCATGTTTCACTTCCATACATGGCTACACTCCATACAAATATTTTCAGAAACGACTTCCTGACACTAAAATCTACATTCGATGTTAACAAATTTCTCATCCTCGGAAACGCTTTCCTTGCCATTGCCAGTCTACATTTGATATCCTCTCTACTTCGAGCATCATCAGTTATTTTGCTTCCCAAATAGCAAAACTCCTTTACTACTTGAAGTGTCTCATTTCCTAATCTAATTCCCTCAGCATCACCCGATTTAATTCGACTACATTCCATTATCCTCGTTTTCCTTTTGTTGATGTTCATCTTATATCCTGCTTTCAAGACACTATCCATTCCATTCAACTGCTCTTCCAAGTCCTTTGCTGTCTCTGACAGAATTACAATGTCATCAGCGAACCTCAAAGTTTTTATTTCTTCTCCATGGATTTTAATACCTACTCCAAATTTTTCTTTTGTTTTCTTCACTGCTTGCTCGATATACAGATTGAATAACATTGGGGAGGGGCTACAACCCTGTCTCACTCCATTCCCAATCACTGCTTCCCTTTCGTGTCCCTCGACTCTTATAACTGCCATCTGGTTTCTGTACAAATTGTAAATAGCCTTTCGCTCCTTGTATTTTACCCCTGCCCACCTTTAGAATTTGAAAGAGAGTATTCCAGTCAACATTGTCAAAAGCTTTCTCTAAGTCTACAAATGCTAGAAATGTAGGTTTGCCTTTCCTTAATCTAGCTTCTAAGATAAGTCGTAGGGTCAGTATAGCCTCAGGTGTTCCAATATTTCTACGGAATCCAAACTGATCTTCCCCTAGGTTGGTTTCTACTAGTTTTTCCATTTGTCTGTAAAGAATTCACATTAGTATTTTGCATCCGTGACTTATTAAACTGATTGTTCGGTAATTTTCGCATCTGTCAACACCTGCTTTCTTTGGGGTCGGAATTATTATATTCTTCTTGAAGTCTAAGGGTATTTTGCCTGTCTCATATATCTTGTTCCCCAGATGGTAGAGTTTTGTCAGGACTGGCTCTCCCAAGACTGTCAGTAGTTCTAATGGAATGGTGTACACTCCTGGGTCCTTGTTTCGACTCAGGTTTTCAGTGCTCTGTCAAACTCTTCATGCAGTATCATATCTCCCATTTCATCTTCATCTACATCCTCTTCCATTTCCATAATATTGTCCTCAAGTACATCTCCCTTGTATAGACCCTCTATATACTCCTTCCACCTTTCTGCTTCCCTTCTTTGCTTAGAACTGGGTTTCCATCTGAGCTCTTGATATTCATGCAAGTGGTTCGCTTTTCTCCAAAGGTCTCTTTAATTTTCCTGTAGGCAGTATCTATCTTACCCCTAGTGAGATAACCCTCTACATCCTTACATTTGTCCTCTAGCCATCCCTGCTTTGCCATTTTGCACTTCCTGTCGATCTTGTTTTTGCGACGTTTGTATTCCTTTTTGCCTGCTTCATTTACTGCATTTTTGTATTTTCTCCTTTCATCAATTAAATTCAGTATCTCTTCTGTTACCCAAGGATTTCTACTAGCCCTTGTCTTTTTACCTACTAGGTCCTCTGCTGCCTTCACTACTTCATCTCTCAAAGCTACCCATTCTTCTTCTATTGTATTTCTTTCCCCCATTCCTGTCAATTGTTCCCTTATGCTCTCCCTGAAACTCTGTACAATCTCTGGTTTAGTCAGTTTATCCAGGTCCCATCTCCTTAAATTCCCACCTTTTTGCAGTTTCTTCAGTTTTAATCTACAGTTCATAACCAATAGATTGTGGTCAGAGTCCACATCTGCCCCTGGAAATGTCTTACAATTTAAATTGAAAATAAGCTTAGTAAATTCAGCCGGGTATTGGAACAATTAACAGAAACCTAAAAAACAAAACCAGGAAACACATTCAATTAAATTTTACAAAACTGTTACAGTTCCCACATTGCTCTATGGAAGCGAGACCTGGGTGATTACCAAAAAGCAAGAAAGCCAGATTCAGGCACGAGAAGTGAAATTCCTTAGACGTGTTATAGGTTGCATAAGAGAAGAAAGGCTAAGAAATCAAGATATTAGAGAAGAACTGCAAATCTTTAGCCTCAATGATAAAATTCAAGATTACAGAAGAAAATGGAATGAACATCTACGCAGAATGGAGAGTGAGAGACTTCCCTTAAAGGCAAGAAATTATAAGTGCCATGGGAGAAGAGACAGAGGAAGATCCTGACAGAGATGGGTACCGTAACAGGCAATTCCTGCCTATAGCTGAAGAGAAGATGAAGATGAAGATGTTTAATAATTTATGCTGATCAATCAGAACATTATGACCACTGTCAGGTTTATATCAATAGTAGATTGATATAAACCTGTGTAGGTGATAGCATCACCTGGCAAGAAATGGCTACTAGTCATACACACACATGGTGCATGTAGTATCAGTGAACGTGCTGTGTGTGTGTGTGTGTGTGTGTGTGTGTGTGTGTGTGTGTGTGTGTGTGTAGAATGAGGAAGACACGTGATCTACATGAGCTGGACCACATGCAGATTGTGATGCCCCATAGGCTCATAATGAGCATTTCAGAAACTGAATGACTTGTCAGGTGTTTAAGGAGTGCTGTGGTGAATGTCTACAACATGCAGAGAAACAAAGGTGAAACCACATACAGACGTTGTGGGGTTAGGCGGCCACCCCTAATTACAGATGTCAGACACCGTAGGCTGGGCAGTCTGGTAAAACAGGACAGGAGGCAAACTGTGATGGAACTAATCTAAGACTTTAATGCTGGGCAGAGAACAAGTGTGTCTGAACACGCAGTGCACCAAGCACTCCAAACACTGGGTCTCCACAGACGATGACCCATACTTGTGCCAATGTTAACACCACGACTATAACTGAAATGACCAGGTGACCATTGGCACAAGACATTGGCACAGTGGCAGAGTGTTGCACAGTCTCATGAATCCCGATACCTTCTTCATCATACCAATGGGAGGGGGGTTGTAGGGAACAGCTCCTTGTCAGTACTGCTGGACAGCAACAAGCCAGTGGTGGCACCATTATGCTCTGGGAAACAATCACATGGGCATCCATGGGTCCATTGGAGATTGTGCAGAACACCATGATGGGCAAGGAGTATTGTACACTGGTTACAGGCTACGGCTACATACAACCCTTCATGATGATCATGTTTTCCCATGGTAGTAGGATAATGCACCACGTCACAAGGCCATAAGTGTGATGAATTGGTTCAAGGAACACAGTGGTGAGTTCTAATTGATGTACTGGCCTACCGACTTTCCAGATCTGAATCCAATTGAACACGTCTGGTGCGGTGGGACTGAACGTAGTGTCAGAGCTTTTTGACACCCTCCCCCTCCCCCCCCCCCCCCCCCCCCCCCCGGAGTTTATGGGAATTACGTGACTTGTGTGTGCAGCTGTGGTGCCAACTCCCTCCAGCAATGTACCATGGCCTCACTACTTCCATGCCACAACACATTGCCACTGTTATCCATGTCAAAGGTGGACATAGCAGCTATTAAGTAGATGATGATAATGTTCTGGCTCATCAGTGTACATGTGCAGTAACTGCATCACCAAGTTGTCTCACTGTGTAACTGATGTCAATATCTTTTTGTTGGTGTTCCACATGTTCCCTTAACTTGTCTGTAATCACTTGTAACACAGTTATAAATAATAAATGTTTAAGCTTTCCTGGTGAATTTGTTGTAAATATTCTTCAAGGGTTTGCCACTGTATCACGATGTGCAAATTCCACAATATTTCCTCGGAGCAACTGTCCAACATCTTCAGCTGGTTCAACCTTGTTGTTGGCTAGGTATGACTGATGGTATCTGCACACTGATGCCCCATTAATAGAACATGCCCACAAAGAATGCTCAGGCAGTGAAATCACACATGCGCAATGATTTACAGATAGATGTTGCCATATTCAAATATCCTCTGCTGAAAATCGCAGAACAGCTCTCTTGCGGGTCCACAGTATGCTGCATTTGCTAACAGTGTGGCCAGATGTTACTAACCAAAGACGGTACTAGACCAATGTTGTGACGGGTCTGTTATCGGAGAGTCTTGATTTTCGTGTCGTGATTTAATAGCAACCACTGCAGGGTTCCAGGCTGTGTTCAGTTGAAATCCTGCATCCCTGTTGATGAGATTATTGGCTGTATGTTGCAATTCCAGAAAGATGATGCCAGGAATAAAATTTCCATCTTTTCATAAATCATGTGATGTCATGTATTCAGACAGTGTTCCACAATTGCCAACTTTACCGCTTGACGGAGGCATGTATGATGCTAAGTTCACTGCAGTGTTCTTGTATAGTGCAGCATGTCTGGCCTATATACACTGCCCCACATTGACAAGGAATCTTGTACACACCATATTTCCTCAGGGCAAGATCATTGGCAGCTTGTGGCCTGCAGATATAGATCTGTGTGCGTTGGCTTGCGGTAGATGCTGTGTCCAAGGTTCCGTCTGCTTTCCTTTGTACCAAAACATCAAGAAAAGATAAAATACCATCTTTTCCACTTCTGTTGTGAAGTTTATATTTGGATGGGCTGAATTTAGATGCTGAAGAAATGTAGGTAGAGTATCAAGTCCATGTGGCCACACGACAAATGTATCATCCACATACCACAGAAAACAAGATTTGAGAGTGGCTAACGGTAGTGCTTTTTCTTCAAAGTCCCCCATAAAATAATTGGCCGCCACAGGAGACAGAGGGCCTTCCATGGTGGCCCTGTCCACTTTTTAAAAATATTTGTCATGAAATAAGAAATATGTTGAAGTAAGCCACGTGTTTAAATAATACTACTATGTCATCCTCAAACTTGTTGCTAATGAGCTCCAAAGAGTCATGCAAGGGCGCCTTTGTAAATAAAAAAGACACAACATCGAAACTTACTAAGAGATCTGATGATTGTAATCTAAGAGTTTCAGGTGGCCTATGAAACCTTCAGAGTTTCGAATATGATGGTTGCACTTGCCTACGAGAGGTCCCAACAGTGATATCACATATTTGGCAACAAAATAAGTAGGTGCTCCTATGTTACTTACAATGGGATGGAGAGGCACCCCATTCTGATGGATCTAGGGTAGGCCGTAGAGTCTAGGAGGAACTGCAGTCCGCTGATGCAAACCATTAGTGACTTGCACTGGACTCAAGCTCTTCCTGATGAGTTCCAAAGTTTTTCTCTAAAGCCTACCCGTCAGATCACTTTTTAATTTACTATATGCAGGATCATTGAGCAGTTTGTATATCTTTCTGTTATGTTCTGTACATGAGATAAGCACAGTAGCATTTCCTTTGTCAGCAGGTAAGATTATGATGTCTTTGTCTCCTCTCAATTCTCGTTGAGTATTTCTTTCAGCTGAGGTGATGTTAAAACTGCACCTCTTAGGGGAAGCTTAAGTCAAGATGCGGCATGTCTCATGCCTAATCTCTTTGGCAGCATCCTTAGGAAGTTTCAAAACAGCCTGCTCTATTCCACTAATCATATCTCGGAGGGGAATGGTCCCTAGTGTCAAAGTCTCTTCTATGAAATAAAACATGGTATGTCTTCTTGGTATGTCTTCTTGCATTTGGGCTTTGAGTCTATCGTATTTAGTCATTTGACGAACCTTAGCTTGTCATTCAGTCCAGTCAGCCACTGCTCAAGTGGCACTGTCTACGCAGTTCCAGGATATCACTGAAAGGCTCACTGAATCTTCAGATGGAGCGTTAGTAATTGTCTGGACACGAAGCATAATTCCTGATGTGTATAGTGCACCCTTTCTCTCAAAAGTGCTGCACTCACCTGTCATTTAATTCTGATGGCAGCTGCAGAATTTATATAATGTTTAAATTTAGCAAACATAGGGATGGTTTGCTTGTCATGACATCTCAGTAAAAATGCAAGGCTGCTTAACAATCTACCTCTTTTGCGACGTAACTTGTCAAACTCACATATGTTCTTCACCATTTCCTCCCTGTAAAGCTACTGAATGTGACTCTTCAATCTTTCCCAGCAGATATGTTGTAAATAGTCTTCACGGGTTTGCTGCCAGATCATGCTGTGCAAATTCCACACTAGGTTTATCAAATGACTAAATACTATCAACTCCAAGTCAGACACATTGCACAGTACAAGAATGCTGTGATGAACATCAGCGCCATACATGCTTTCGTCAAATGGAAAAGTTGGCAATTGTGGAACACTATCTGAATACAGGACATTGCATGATTTATGAAAAGACAGAAATTTTATCCCCAGCATCATCGTTCTGGAATTGTGTCATTAAGGATTGTGTCATTCCATAGTTTGAATGTCACAATACCACTATGTGGCATTTAGTTTCAAACAAATGTGACCACCAGGATACTTTGTCATTCAAATTGCATTGTACTTCCCCTAACTTTTCATTTACATTCTTAACTAGATAATAGTAATTATATGATAGACTAATAATGGCCATCTTTATCTCTCTCACCCCATCCCCCCTCCCCCACTCATCCCCTATCCCCTTCCTCCATCCCTCATCCACCATCCCCCATCCCCCATCCCCCATCCCGCCTCCCTCTTCCCTCTCTGACTAATTTCACCCTTCACTCCTACTGAAGCTCCCTGCCACCCCTAAGGCTCCCTGCCACACCTGCAGATATGTAAGCTGAAGTCAAAAAAGTTTCTTTCATTGATTTCTAGGAAAATATACATTTGCAGGCCACATATTCAATGATGAAAAATACTCAGTTTTCCATTATCTATCAATACCATCAATTTTGAGTCTGCTGCATGCCATGAAATGTAAGGGTGCTTTTCTTAAAAATAAGGTTTTTGAGCAAAATGTCTTAGAGTCTTTTATTTTAGGTTGTACACAAGCAACCTCCCAAATATGAGTCATATCAGCTAGCCATGTGTATGGCTTCCTCCTTGAGAGTAACAGACAATATGCCATAAAAAGAAAGAAATCTGGGAAGATTAAAGCCAAAAAAGGACAGAAGAGAGACTTCAAAGGCATATTCCTTCACTCCCTCACCTCAAGATACCTCACTGGGCTATAGGACCAGAAGATAGTGATGTTTGTTGATTTACAAGCTTCATGACCATGGGCCCAAAGAAATGGTTCTGATTTCCGGCTGGTGTAAAAACTGCCAACATCCTTCCTCCCCTCCCCTCCCCTCCCCTCCCCTCCCCTTCCCACCCCGAAAACTGCCATAGCAACTAGATTCCTGATGTCTCTGAAGACTCACAAAATTTAGAAAAATAAACTTGAGTTTGTTGCAGATGTCACTGCCAATCACAGACTCAGCCAATTAACCTAAGTGACCCTACAAAAATATAGACTGACCCACCTCTACAAAAATGATAGAGATTTAGCTGAGGTATTCAGGTAAACAATTGAGGTATTCAAGTAAACAAATGCTGACCTAATGCTAAAATATCAGATACCTTCTCTTAAAATTTTTCAGACTGTTTCATTTCTGCACCCCCAGGGTTCCTTAGCCAGGGCTGGTAAGCACTCCCAGTCCTCTGTTACTGTAAGTTCTGGGCAGGCTTCAGCAACCACTGTGTTGCATAGTGGTGGAACGTTATATGTCACAGAGAATGTGGACTGTCTCTTGACTGTGCCCTGGGCTACAGGGCTATACGCTCCACCGAAAAGATGACCTGACTGGAGAAAGAGCCGAGAGAGAGGTTGCTTGTGTGTCAATAAGAAACTCGACTCCTCTGCTCTCACCTTACTGGTTACTGGCCTACAAACAGTAACTGTAACAATTCATATGGGTCACAATATCATTATCTGCTCCCTGTACTTACCTCCACAGCATATGATAGACTCTGAGGTTGTCGCAGGCCTTATTGAACAACTCCCCCCAACCATTTCTCCTACTGAGTGATTTCAATGCCCATAATGTGTTTTGCAGCTCAAACTATACTTGCTCCAGGAGACAAGCTTTGAAGAATCTCATGATGTCTCAGGAGATGTGCAAACTCAACACAGGGGTCCCACTCATTTCTTAACTGCCACTGTGTCATCCTCAGTCACTGACCTTCCTATCTGCTCTCCAGCCATTGCAGACTCAGCACAGTGGGAAGTGACTGATGATCTTCATTTTAGTGACCACTTCCATCTGTGGATCCACTACAGGAAGGAGGAATGCTTGAATGAAAGCCACCAAAATGGTTGGTCAACAGTGCTAAGTGGATGCTGTTCAGCCAGATGGCTGTGGTGGAACACAATGACAGTGTCCAGGAGTGAGTGGACAACATCTCTTGAGTGATCCAACAAGCTGCTGACTTATCCATCCCAAACTCTTCAAGTCATCTTAGGCAACTTGTGCCTTGGTGGACTGGTGACTACCATTTAACAATCAGTGACAGGCATGTGGCTCTTCAGTGGTTTGAATACTGCCAGCAGCAGACTATACCACAGTCTTTCGAGTCACAAGAGCCAAGACACAACATGTAATTAAGGAGAGCAAGGAAAGGTCATGGAAAACATTCCTGGACTTTTTCAGCTGTTTCAGTTGTTCTACAAAAGTGTGGGAAGCCATCCATATGATTTCCAGTACATGCAGTCATTTGCCCTAGCAAAAGCTCTGAAAAAGAGGTGTCCCAGAGAGATTGCTCAGGCAACCGCAGAGCATTTTGCAATAATTACTGCCAATGCTAGCCAGGATCTTGCATTTTGCCACTACCATGCAACTTCAGATAGGGGCAAGTAAGACTTAAGATCCCACTATTCTGGGTCTTACAACTGCCCTATCTCTGTGTGGGAGCTGGTATCGGCATTGCCTGAAACTGAAGTTTTTTTAGGCCATGTGTAGGCGACATGCTGTCAACTTATTTTGAGCAGGAGAATGATGTCCCTCTTTGCCGTAACATTAATCAGCATCATGTGTACAGTACAGAGTCCCATACAATGTTTGTGATTTGTGGATGAATTTGATATTTTCTGTTTCTCTTCTTCTGGTGTTACAAAAATGACATTGCTTGCAACTTACTTTGTGAAGGTTAGAGGAGTGGGCTGCAAAGACAGATTTTGTTTTCTGCAGATAAGTGTGTCTGAGTGTTCATTTTAATCATTCTCATAATGTTTTTAATTTACCTGACTTGCATGTGAGGGGTACCATTCTACATTTTCAAGAATCAGTGAGGTTTCTCAGTCTCATTTTTGACTCCAAACTGTCATGATTACTTCACCTGGAGATCTGAAAGCCAGAACCCAGAAGGCTCTAATATCATAAAGTGCCTCAGCCACAGGTATTGGGGAGCAGACAGGGCATATCTGCTCCTATTTTATAGAGATTTCATGCATTCGAGGCTAGACTTAGGGTGCACAGTGTATGCATCAGTAAAGCTTTCTTACATGAAGATTGTTGATGCTATCCACCATGAGGGGAATAAGCTGGCCACCGTTGCTTATGGGATCAATCCCATACCCAGACTCTGTGCTGAGGCTGGAGAACTGCTGTGTACCATTAGATGGAAGCTCCTCAAGGTGTGTCAAGCATATAAGTTCCTCACAGCTCCAACTTCCTATACATACCATAGTGTTGCTCATTCACCTCTGGGACGCCTTTCTCCAATCGTCCATGAGCGACAATGCCATTTGTGATCCACATGCAGTGTGTGCTGGAGTTACTTGGTGCCAAGCACATACAACCTCAAATCCAGTGTTTTAGCTGCTTGCCACTGTGGTTACTGCAGAGGCCCAGAGAAATTTGAGATTTGGTGTGGTACAGGAGAGATTGCACTAGTACCACAACAATACAGCTGTCTTTACACATGATTTGAAACATGGTAAATTTGTTGGTTGCTCTCTTGTTTCCCCTAATGGAGTCCTCAAGGTCTGACTGCCATGAGAGTTTACTGCCTTTGATGCTGAATTATATGTGATCTTGCAGGCACTGCAACAAATAAGATGTCCTATGAGTGCTAAATCCCTTGCGTGTTCCAATTCTCTGAGTGCCCTTCACACTTTACAATGCTTATACCCAGCAAATAATGTAGTCCAGAATATCCAGGACACCCACATCCAATTACCACAGCTGGGAAAGGAGGTGTCTTTCTGCATTGTACCATGCCACATGGATATTCAGGGAACAAAGGGCAGATGTATCAGCCAAGGAGGCATTTTCTGATCCTCAGTTTTTTTAGTGCACCATTGCCCTGCATGCTATCATCACACTGTTTAGGTACAGAGTAATGCATCTGTGGGAAGACTAGTGGCTGAAAGTAACAGATAATAAGGTGCATCTAGTAGAGCCCACTGTGCAGCTGTGGAATACCTCCTGTCAGCCACAAAGATGGAATGAAGTTTTCCTTACTTGTCTTCACATAGGCCTTAGTCCTCTGACACATGGCTTCTTGCTCCAGCATGATGACCCTCCAATGTGTGGTACTTGGCTCATACAGATCACTGTGTGCCACATTTTGCTAGACTGTGTTTTATTTTCATACCAGAGGGCAGCAACAGATTTGTCAGCAGATCTGCCCTCTATTTTAAGCGATGTCCAAATGAATGTGGTGAGACTTTTAAGGTTTTGTAATTTGCCCAGCTTGTTTCCAAAAATTTTAGGGAGATATTCTTTAGAGTTGACAGTGTCACTGGCTCATCCATGTTTATGTTGGTTGTCAGCTGGTCGCATATACCTCTGCCATTGTTTTAGCTCCTTTGTCACTTTCATTCTGTTTTCTTCTCAAGTGTAGTGCCTTCCATTATTTCTCCTTTGTTTTACATCATGTAATATGGAGTAAATGTGTGGATCAACACAAGTGAGACAGAATGGAGCACTCCACGGAACTCACCGACTTCAAACGTGGTCAGGTGATTGGGTGTCACTTGTGTCATACTTCTATATGCAAGATTTCTGCACTCCTAAACATCCCTAGCTCCACCGTTTCTGATGTGATTGGGAAGTGGAAATGTGAGGGGACATGTACAGCAAAAAAGCATACAGGTCGACCTCATCTGTTGACTGACAGAGACCGCCAACCATTGAAGAGGGCCATAAAGTGTAATAGGCAGACATCTATCAGACAGGAATTCCAAACTGCATCAGGATCCACTGCAAGTACTATGACAGTTAGGTCGGAGGTGAGAAAACTTGGATTTCATGGTCGAGCAGCCGCTCATAAGCCACACATCATTCCAGAAAATGCCAAACGACGCCTCGCTTGGTGTAAGGAGCATAAACATTTGATGATTGAACAGTGGATAAACATTATGTGGATGATGAATCATGGTACACAATGTGGTGATCTGACGGCAGGGTGTGGGTATGGCGAATGCCCGGTGAACGTCGCCTGCCAGTGTATGTAGTGCCAACAGTAAAATTCGGAGGCGGTGGTGTTATGATGTGGTCATCTTTTTCATGGAGGTGGCTTGTACACCTTGGTGTTTTGCATGGCACTATCACAGCACAGGCCTACATTGATGTTTTAAGCACCTCCTTGCTTCCCACTGTTGAAGAGCATTTCAGGGATGACAACTGCATCTTTCAACATGATTGAGCACCTGTTCACAATGCACGGCCTGTGGTGGAGTGGTTACATGATGATAACATCCATGTAATTAACTGGCATGCCCAGAGTCCTGACCTGAATCCTGTAGAACATCTTTGGGATGTTTTGGAACACCTAATTCATGCCAGGCCTCTCTTCAGTGCAGCACTCTGTGAAGAATGGGCTGCCATCCCCAAGAACATTTCCAGCACCTGATTGAAAGTATGCCTGCGAGAGTGGAAGCTGTCTTCAGGGCTAAGGGTGGGCCAACAACATATTGAATTCTGGCATTTCTGATGGAGGGCACCACGAACTTGTAAGACATGTTCAGCCATGTGCCCAGATACTTTTGATCACATAGCATAGAAGGGCACTGATAGCCTCACCACTGAGTGTTTGTACACCCAAAAACAACAATAACAGCTTCTGTTTTCTTGTTGTCTGAACAGCTTATTTTCTAGGTTTCAATTCCACACAAGGCTACACTTCAGACTAACACTGTAAGGGGAGACTTCCTAAAACTTCAATTTACTTTTGATGTTAACAAATTTTTCTTTTACTGAAGTATTTCTTGTTATTGTCAGTCTGCATTTTACATCCTCTCTTTGTCAGACATTGCCAGTTATTTTGCTGGGTAAATACAAAATTCATTTATTACTTTTAGCGTCTTATTGCCTGATCTAATTCCTTTACATCACCATATTTAATTAACTTCATTTCATAATACTTTTGGTGATATTTATGCTGTAACTTCTATTGAAGACACAGTCTGTTCCATTCCACTGCTCTTCCAATTTTTTTGCCATCTCCGACACAACTACAGGGTCATCAGCAAACCTCCAATTTTTAATTGATTTTCCCCAAACGTTAATTCCTTTCCCAAATTTATATTTAGTTTCCTTTACTGCTTGCTCAATGTGCAGATTGTATAATGTTGGGGATAGACTTCAACCATGTCTCACACCTTTCTTAACATATCTTTGAACTCTAATAACTACAGTCTGATTTCTGTACAAGTAGTAGGTAACTTCTGCTTTCTGTATTTTAGTCCTGCTACCTTCAGAAATTTCAAAGATTGTATTCCAATCAACACTGTAAAAGCTTTCTTTATATCTACAAGTGCTATAAATGTATAAGTTTATTCAACCTATATTTCCACAAATAAATCATATAATCAGCATTGCTTTGCATGTTCCTGCATTTCTCAAGAACCCAAACAGATGTTCCCTGAGCTAGGCATCTACCAGTTTTTCTATTCTTCTGTAAATAATTCATGACAGCATTTTGCAGCCATGACTTATTAAACTGCTGGTTCAGAAGTATACACACCTGTTAGCACTGTCGTCTTCGGAATTAGAATTGTTACATTCATCTTGAAGTCTGTGGACGTTTCACCTCCATTACACAGTACATCTTTCACAGCCCAAAAGAAATTTTTGCCATTTGACTATAAATTTTTATTCATTTATCTTCCACAAAGTTTATAATGAGTCAAGAGCTACAGTAACAAAAAGCAAGAAATAAATGAACAATAATTTAGAGTCAAATGGTGGAAATTTCTTTCAAAAGTTTTGTAAGACTGTGGTTCCCCATGGTGGGATAATTTTGTTGTAGCTGGCTTTCCCAAGGATACCAATAATTCTGAGGAAATGCCATCTGTTCAGGTGTCTTATTCTGACTTAGATCTGTTTGTTTTCTGTCAAATTTGCATCACAGTATCATCTCTTCTATCTCGTTTTCATCCATCTCCTGTTTCAGTTCTATAACATTTTCTTCAGGTTTGTTTCCCTTGTTTCCCCTCCTATAGTCCTTTCACCTTTCAGTATTTGTTTTTGGCATAAACAGATCTTTATTTCTTCTGATATATGTTTCTTGGTTAGTTGATATGCTGTTTCCAATTTCCTGATGCATGGTGGAAAGGCTTCTTTCTCAGACATGTTAGAATATGTGTGCCCACTCTCTCACATCTTTAAATTGCAATAGGCTTTAATATCATCTTTTTAGTGTGTGAAAATGTGATAGTAACACTAAAAACCTCTTTCTGATGTTGCATTTTGCAAAATTTTACCAACTTGTTTTAGAGTTGTAGGTTTCTTACTAACAATATTTTTCAAGGCTAAGTTATCTGCTAATAATAGAAAAAAGATACACAATGTCACCAACTTGTGGTCTCTCCATAATTATCTCAGTATGAGTCTTTTAAGCAATTTCTTCAACTTCTATATTTACTTTTCCTGTTTCATATCTTACAATATCATGAAAAGTTTTATCTTTCTTTTCTTCTTCTTCTTATTTTTTGCAGTTTTTCTCATTTCATCACAATTTATTTCATTAGTTTGTCTTTTTGCTTTTGTATTAACTATCTATTGCATATCATACACATATCAAAAACACTCTGGCAACTTCTTTCTGTTGTAGTTTTTGTTATGTAATACATTCATTAAGTGATGGAGTATTTGATCTAGTGATTTATTTGTGATACAATCTAAAAATAACTTTGTATCTTGCTGCTCAGATGCTTCAGACTTACATACATAAATACATTAAATTGTGTAAAGCTTAGAAAAAGAACATTATTGCTGCAAAGTAAGTCATTCTTACTATTAAAAAATAATTTATTTAGTGTGTCCTTAAAAGAAGCATTTAGTGTCAGTAATAATGACCACTAGTACTGTTTATATTGTTAAAATGATAAAGTGCTATAACACTGTTTTAGGAATTTGAGTTTGCACTTAGTGGGTGTATCCCTTAGTGCCTTGGTGCCAGCATAGTTGAGATAGCATGCACTATTTGACTTCATAAATATTTTTGTCTTCCTTTTAGGACTGCTGTTAGAGTACAGTCAGCTGTAACATACTTTTTATACAAAAAGATGATGACAGCAAGCTGTATAAATGTGATATCTACACAACAGGTAATGACACAGATTTAATTTTTTTCATCAATTTTCTTTCACTTAGTTTATGTCAGACTTTCTCACATTCATACTTCATGTCTTACTTGAACTCTAATGAGATTTTGTAAGATTCATGTATCTGGTATGTAAGTAGTTCAAGTAGAATAAATTGAGATTTGATTTTGACATGCTTACTAGTTTCTATCTGAAGTGAAAATAATCTTTTAGCTACTAAAAATCAAATGGTAGCCTGATAAATGTTTACTTATGACATGTAAGATGATTCTCCTGTTGTAGTAGTTCAGAGTCTTTTAGCACATTGCTTATACCTAGCTTTGATAATGAAAAAAATGTTTGAACTGTTGAGGAAAAATTGTATTCATGAAATTGTTAAATTCTCAAAGAGCAATTGGGTTGGTCAATACTTACTTCAAGACAGCAATTCTAGCATTTGGAACCATAAATACCTTTTTCATTACAGCGAGACATGATTTTTTGCTGTAAACTGCTTGAAAAGAGACATACACAAATAATATTATTGCTTAATAATAATAATAATAATAATAATAATAATAATAATAATAATAATGGCAGCTATTAATAATAACATAAAAGTACATGAATGTCTCCTAGCTTTCCTAAAGTCAGTTCACTAAGACCCCACGATATGAGGGACTCACCTGCAGTATGCAGTAGAATGGAAAAGAGCATACATCTATTATGAAAGAACATACATCCTCCCTCCACCGCCACCGCTGAATTGGGATACTAGGCACATTTTTAAGCAGTGCCACCACTTCAGTACTGATCATTATGGTACCCTCACTAAGTTGAAGGTGGTTAATTTGGCTGATAAAATCACTTGAGTTCCTAATACAATGTTCATTGTGACCCACATGTGGAGCAAGGAGATTGGCTACGTACTTTATTAGTTTTTATTTCAGTTAATGTATCTTTATGGATCTTCCACAAATCGTAGACAGTAGTTGGTCTAGGAGTCCAAGAGAGAAGTTTTTGAACCACACTATCTTCTATCAAAGAGCACTTAAGAACCTCAGATCTCTTTTCTCTTATTCTCAATGTTGGATCAGGTGGGAGCTTCTGGTAAATTACAGATCCTCACATAGTAGTTCACATAATCCATAATTACAGCAGTATTGCCATTGTCACAAGGGAGAAGCACCAACTGGCTCAACAGACATTAAAAACTTGATGAGTTTTTGAGGTTCCTCAGCAGTATTAAAAATAACATCGTCTTCACCATGGAAGTAGAAAAAGGCAATGCATTGGCCTTCCTTGGTGTCCTTGGCCACCACAAACAAAATGGATGTCTTAGAAACAGCATTTACAGAAAACCTATGCATATCAGTTTGTACTTGCATGCTGTCGGCCATCATCACATGGCACAGAAGCACACTATGTTATTAAATTGGTTCATCATACAAGATTGATATCAGACTCCAGTAACCTGCCCCATGGACTGAGACATCTGAGCAAGGTCTTAAGGAACAATGGATACATTGTCGACCAAATACATGAAGTAATCTCAAGAATGACTTGCAATAAGATCATCAAGGAGGAGCAGGAAAATAAATTCACTTTTTTTTTGCCATTCCGTGGACCATGTCTCAGGCAAGATGAGTTGCCTGGTGAAAAGTCAATAAATCAAACTGATCTTCACTCCTCCAACAAAAATCCAGCAATTATTCAGAACAGTTAAAGATGTGGCACTTGAGGTCTACAAGATACCTTGTGAGTATGGCCAATCTGGTGTCTCACAAACAATCCACATTTTACAACAATGCAGGAAGGCAAGGCTACCTGTGAAACCAGTCATGTGATTTACAAGCTAAGCTGCAACCACTGTGCTGCATTCTATGTAGGCATGACAACCAACAAGCTGTCTGTCCGCATGAACGGCCACCAACAAACTGTGGCCAAAAAACCACTGGACCACCCTGTAGCTGAACACGCTGCCAAACATGATACCCCTCATCTCAATGACTACTTCACATCCTGTGCCATGTGGATCCTTCACACCAACACCAGCTTTTCTGAATTGTGCAGGTGGGAACTTCCCCTGCAATACATCCTAGATTCCCGTAACCTTCCTGGTCTCAACCTTCATTAGTCACTGTCCTCACCCATCCAGCCCCCTCCCTGTTCCCATTCCAGCACTACACAGCTGTCATTTCACCGCCACACCCAGTCTTTTAATTAATTCATTTTATTTTTATTTTTATTTCTCTCCTTTTCGCTACTTGCCCCCTCCCCCCTCCCCCCCCCCCCCCCTCCCCCTGTACCTTCTCTCCTGCCCTCTGTCTAAACTGCAACACTTGACTGTCCGCCACTCCCACCATACTATCCCACCCCTTCCTCGCCCCAGCCTCCTCCTTACCTCCACCCAGTTGCCACTTCCATCACGCACTGGTGCTGCTGCTCACAGTGTAGTTTCAGCTCTCTGAGACTGCAGACATGTGTGCAAGTTGCGCTTGCGTGAGTGTGTTTGTGCATGTGTGTATGTGTGTCTACTGCTGACAAAGGCCTTAATGGCCGAAAGCTATGATTGTGTGAATCTTTTTATTGTGCCTATCACGACTCTGCATCTCTGCTATATGGTGAGTATCAACTTTCCTTCTCTCATATTGTTACATTCCATCCTGGATTTTCCATTGTTTGATTTGAGCCACCGAGGACATAGATGAATAGCGTGACTGCAGGGACTTATCCCTTGCACGCTTCCCATTTGACCCACATTCCCAACTGCCCACAATCTACATATGAAATGTTCCTGAAAGATACTTTGCCCATCCACTCGTTACTCGCGCCCACTTAAGTTGACGATTCCCGTAAGATTTTGGGAAAACCTGTGCGCACTCGCACAAACAAATGTCAATGGCTGGGTAGCCATTTAACTATATATGAAGGTAGTAACTGCTCTCGAAAGAACAGATACCATTGATGACTGTGCAGCTTCTCTAGAGTAGATGATAATTAATTGAAACCCTCAGCTGGCGACAGGTGTTATTGACATACCTCTATGGGGACAGCTGAAAATGTGTGCCCCGACCGGGACTCGAACCCGGGAAGTGTTCAAGGGATAAGTCCCTGCTGTCACGCTATTCATTGGTGTCCTTGGTGGCTCAGATGGATAGAGCACCTGCCATTTAAGCAGGAGATCCTGGGTTCGAGTCCTGATCGGGGCACACATTTTCAGCTGTCCCCATCAAGGTATGTCAACAGCACCTGTCAGCAACTGAGGGTTTCAATTAAATATCAGATATTAAAATAACCCATTGTTGCTCAGGCAAGTCTATTTGCTTTTGTCTGTTTTGGAGAATATTTCACTAGTGTGACTACCTGTCACATTGCTGTTTCCTACTGCTGTAAAAAATGCATTTACACTTTATTCTCCAGACAGATACTGTTTACGTACATCATCATCTTTGTGATGCAAGGGTTTCTTCCTTACCCCTATACGTAAAAGAAGTGATACAAGTCATGGATTCACCTGACCAAGAATAGACCTACCCTTCTGTGGATTAGCCTATCCTTCCTCTCTCCAATACCTACATAAAATTGGGTCCATCCAACTTAACAATTTGAAATTGTATGCACAGCTTCTAACTCTAACCCTTATGACTTCCAGTGATGAAGTTTCTCTGTATGATATTGACTTTATCCAGCTGTTTCCTAACCCCTTCTTTTATGATCTCTTCCAGTGCTATCACTCGTGTGTGTGTGTGTGTGTGTGTGTGTGTGTGTGTGTGTGTGTGTGTGTGTGTGTGTATAAAAATACAAAACCTTTTCTTTATAGCTCCCACTTTACATTAAAAGATGTAACATATCATTAACTATCATAATTTTCTAACATTTATGCATATCTCTTATGCATGAGTGTACTCTCATCACACATAATTAGGAATAACAAGTCATTGGCACTCTTCTATCAGATATAACATGAATGTCATCTACCGTAGCACGAGTAAAACAGTTTGTGTCAATGCTATTTTATTTTCACGTACATCTTAGCATATTACCTTCTACCTTAGGGCATAGTACTAGCCCCCTTCCTCTACCCCTTGTTTGATTGACATTGTTAATGGGTGTTTCATACCGAAATATAAGTCCTTCTTGTGTGTACTGTAATACAAAAAATTATTTGTGTATATTTCCACACTGTTGGAAGTATGTATACATAGGAAGCATAATATTCATATATACTGCAGTACTTCCTGAGTAAAGATACTTCCCCTACAAAAGATGTTGGAAGTATGTATGCATAGGAAGCATAATATTCATATATGCTGCTGTACTTCCTAAGTAATGATACTTGCCCTATAAAAGATATATAAAACTATCCATTTTGTAGGATAGGAAAGAAAAGGTAGAAAATTCCACATACAACCACATCAAAACTCATCTTCTGATGATGATGATGTTTGGTTTGTGGTGCACTCAAATTCGTGATCATCAATGCCCGTACACTTTCCCAATCTGAACACTGTCCCATCTCATCACTTTTCATGAATGATGATGGAATGATGAGGATAACACAAACACCAAATCTCCAACCAGGCTGGGAATCGAACCCGGAACCCCGTGATCCAAAGGCAGCAACGCTAGCCACTAGACCACGAGCTGCAGACAAACTCATCTTCTGTATACCATTTACCTAGGTATACTTAGCTTCAGTATCTTATTATTGGTTAATTTGATTCAGTTTATCACAAAATTGTGTGTCATTTCTATTTTCAGTAATGCATAAGCGCATGTAGAGGTTGTTTTAAACACCACTAATATGCGTCTTCAAGCAGGTATGATATTTTTTCAGTATTCATCTAGAATAAAGTGAATACTAAATTAAAATGCTGTAATACCTTGACATTTGTGAAAGAGTTTTTCAATATTGAGCTTATGCTCTGTTGCTGAATGAGTGATTTCATTTAATACTACTCATATACTTTCTGCTAGTGCAGACAAATGAGCACCTAATAACATTCTTTATAGTATGTAAAAAACAAAAAAATTGTGTTGTTCTCGTATAAGCATTAATAGATGTTAAGATAAGGCTAAATGCACCTCAGGTGAGCAACTCCAGTAATAAAATTTGTAGAAATTCCTATAATCTGTTCACAGAATAAACAAAATTGTTTTATATTCTAATGTGCGTTATGTGAGTAACACTTAATCTGCAGTGATTGTATGTACACTCAATGGAAGTCATATAACCACCACCAGGCTTTGGACTGTAAATACAAGTATATTTTAAATCCTTATTTCCCTTTGAGCCATGAAACAATATAATTCTCACTCTTAAGGTACAGTACATGTATGTAACATCCTATGCCAGATACAGTACAGACTCATCTGTCAGTATACATTATTCTCTCGCTAAACAATAAATGACATGGCAGTTTTTGTAATGAGTATTCAGAACTTAATAATCCATCTATATATTTGTTTATACTCATACACTCACCGCAACAGAACTTAAAATTAGTACATACATGGATATTTTCTGTCATAGTTCTACTTCTTGACCTCCAGTGAATCTCAAACTGAAATCTTTATTTGTGAACTCATTATTGCCTAAATCTTGCTTTAAATCTTGATCTGCATTCTCACACTTACTACCCCAGAGTTCAAATTCAGTATGCCTTCAGATATCTTTACTAGTACTTTGACATGTGATGAAATCAAAATTCACTTCCTTATTTATGTATTCACTACAACCTAAATGTTTCTCATACAGACATTTTCAATAGTCATAATCTTTACTATACTTGCTATAACATGTATATTCTATTCCATTTTCTACAGTTCTGTTCAAAGAATCAGGTGTAGCAATGACAAATTTAACTTTATTTTGTACTTTCTGTTCAACTAATGCCTGATTCCATTTCTCCAAACTAGTTAAAGAATTTGGGTACTGCTTATTTCAAAAAAATTTGGTACTAAGTTCTAATGCCATTTCGCATTATTGCCTATTCATGGGTTCAATTTTCAATGATATCACAGAGTCATTTTAAGAGTTATGAAAACAACAGCTGGATGGACAACAAAAGAAGTTAGTGTAGGAAGTAATTGTGACTATAATGTAAAGAAATGGTGCCATCTGGGACAGTTAGTGAAACATGCGGTTGGTAGGTAGATAAAGAAAAATCTTTGCTGGGTTCTAAGAAATGGGGTAACACCAAGACAAGAACCAAATGAATGTGAGCAATAAACATTATAAAACACGCAGAAGCAGCTACAATGCACATTGCTAGAGAAAGTAAAACAATCTAAGGGCTGAATTTATAAAATTGAAGTTGTTAAGCAATAAATGCTTGGATAATGACAGTCTTCATTTAAATAGATTAGGATCCAAAATTCTCAGTAAAATGTGTGCTAACACATGTAACATTCAGAATAATAGGGAAAACTTATTTGAAATGACTGGCTTGAGAACCAATGTTTGGCAGCAGAAATGGCGAGATTGAAATGCCTTTCACAAAAAAGTATGCTTTAAACCATAAATAAAAAGTATGGTCCTTCACACTGGAATGCAAATGGTCTAATAATGGAATGATCTGATCTGACATGTCAAAACATGTACTGAAATTTTTTATACACGAAGAATACACTGATACAAGGATCCTGTAAAAAATTTAGCTGCTAAAATGCCCTGCAAATATTTAAAAATAATGTTGAACATTCCCAAATACATAGCTCACCAGGTGACTGGAGAACTGTACACCCCTACCAGATCTGTAGTGGAATGCACATGAGCAACATGGCAGGCGCATATCTTTGGTTGATGGAACATCATTAAATAGATAACATGACTTGGCACAATCATAATTTCTAAAGTAAATTTCAGTTCTCATTGTCAATTTCTTTCAAACAATTGTCTGTCAGTCAGATTTGCAATTAATTTATTATCCATAATAATTAGCAGTTACTTTTGCTGTAGCAGAAATTTTAAAAATGTAGATAAAACTGAATTAATATTCATTATGTTTAACGCTTGATGATAAGCAGTGTTTAAACTCAATTTTGATTCATAAAATGTGACCATTCACACAGAATGGAAGAAATGCTTCTTCAAAGCAACAAATATGAGTCAAAATGAAACTCACAAGGCGATGAAAGAATAACTATCAGAAACATTTACAGTGCAGGGTGGCCACAAAGTCCTGTTACCTTTCATTAATAATGAACATAGACCCTTATACTTGAATAAATAACATGAATAACAGTTCTTGAGAGGAGTTTTCTTGAGATGTGAAACATGTAGAGCTTCTTGTGAGAGAGGCTCAAATATCAGAGTGTTTAAACCAATTCTTCACAAATGTGGCAATGTCAGATGTTGAAGTGCTAAAGTTAATTCCTTTGGACCCCACCAATAAGCTGAATATCTCACAGATTTTAAGTAAGTCTCAATAAAAGATGAGGAATATTGTATTATTAAAAATATTATATCAAATATAAAAAAAATATTATATTAAAAATATTATATTATTAAAAAATAAAAAACTCTGCTGGATGGTTAAAGTGATTAAAGTGGTGTATCACATAATAGCACCTCCACTATCTAAAATAATCAACCAGTCTTCTAAACAGGGATGCTTTCCAGATGTGTTAAAGCATGCAGAAGTCTGTTCAAGAAAGAGTTGAGGGAAGATGTTGGAAATTATTGCCCAATTTTGTTCTCTCAATCCTGTTGAAAGAGTTAGAGAAAGTAGCCACAGATCAGATCCAAAATTTTATTGTAAAAATGATATTATTGTAACTAACCAATCTAGGTTACAGCAAGAAACAAATACTCTGGATGCAGTGAATAGCTTAACTGAAAAGACACACATTGAATCAGAGGAACAAAATTGCAGGTATCTTCTGTGAGCTTAGAAAAGCCTTTAACTCCATAAACCATACCTTGCTTACCTACAAATTACATAAATATTGTTATTCCAAACTGAGTCCAGTATCACAAGGTGTGCCTCAAGGCTTCATTTTAGGGACAATCTGTTCCTACTCTATGTAAAGAACTTACCCAAAACTAGAAATATAGACTGGGAGACTCAAAAATTCATAACGGGTGGCAGGGACAAATTTTTTTAAGTGCTTTATCTGAAAACTACCTTGAGCAGTTAAGCAGAGAACCGACTCGAGGCGATAACATATTAGACCTTCTGGTGACAAACAGACCCGAATTATTTGAAACAGTTAACGCAGAACAGGGAATCAGTGATCATAAAGCAGTTACTGCATCGATGATTTCAGCCCTAAACAGAAATATTAAAAAAGGTAGGAAGATTTTTTCTGTTTAGCAAAAGAGACAAAAAGCAGATTTCAGAGTACCTGATGGCTCAACACAAAAGTTTTGTCTCAATTACAGATAGTGTTGAGGATCAGTGGACAAAGTTCAAAACCATCGTACAATATGTGTTAGATGAGTATGTGCCAAGCAAGATCGTAAGAGACGGAAAAGACCCATCGTGGGACAACAACCGAGTTAGAAAACTGCTGCGGAAGCAAAGGGAACTTCACAGCAAACATAAACATAGCCAAAGCCTTGCGGACAAACAAAAATTATGCAAAGTGAAATGTAGTGTGAGGAGGGCTATATGAGAGGCGTTCAATGAATTCGAAAGTAAAGTTCTATGTACTGACTTGGCAGAAAATCCTAAGAAATTTTGGTCTTATGTCAAAGCGGTAGGTGGATCAAAACAAAATGTCCAGACACTCTGTGACCAAAATGGTACTGAAACAGAGGATGACAGACTAAAGGCCAAAATACTAAATGTCTTTTTCCAAAGCTGTTTCACAGAGGAAGACTGCACTGTAGTTCCTTCTCTAGATTGTTGCACAGTTGACAAAATGGTAGATATCAAAGTAGACGACAGAGGGATAGAGAAACAATTACAATCGCTCAAAAGGGGAAAGGCCGCTGGATCTGATGGGATATCAGTTAGATTTTACACAGAGTACGCGAAGGAACTTGCCCCCCCTTCTTGCAGTGGTGTATTGTAGGTCTCTAGAAGAGCGTAGCTTTCCAAAGGATTGGAAAAGGGCACAGGTCATCCCCATTTTCAAGAAGGGACGTCGAACAGATGTGCAGAACTATAGACCTATATCTCTAACATGGATCAGTTGTAGAAGTTTGGAACACGTATTATGTTCGAGTATAATGACGTTTCTGGAGACTAGAAATCTACTCTGTAGGAATCAGAATGGATTTTGAAAAAGACGATCGTGTGAAACCCAGCTCGCGCTATTCGTCCACGAGACTCAGAGGGCCATAGACACAGGTTCCCAGGTAGATGCCATGTTTCTTGACTTCCGCAAGGCATTCGATACAGTTCCCCACAGTCGTTTAATGAACAAAGTAAGAGCATATGGACTATCAGACCAATTGTGTGATTGGATTGAAGAGTTCCTAGATAACAGAACGCAGCATGTCATTTTCAATGGAGAGAAGTCTTCTGAAGTAAGATTGATTTCAGGTGTGCCGCAGGGGAGTGTCGTAGGCCTATTGCTATTCACAATGTACATAAATGACCTTGTGGATGACATCGGAAGTTCACTGAGGCTTTTTGCGGATGGTGCTGTGGTATGAGAGGTTGTAACTATGGAGAATTGTACTGAAATGTAGGAGGATCTGCAGCGAATTGACGCATGGTGCAGGGAATGGCAATTGAATCTCAATGTAGACAAGTGTAATGTGCTGTGAATACATAGAAGAAAGATCCCTTATCATTTAGCTACAATATAGCAGGTCAGCAAGTGGAAGCAGTTAATCCAATAAATTATCTGGGAGTACGCATTAGGAGTGATTTAAAATGGAATGATCATATAAAGTTGATCGTCGGTAAAGCAGATGCCAGACTGAAATTCATTGGAAGAATCCTAACGAAATGCAATCGGAAAACAAAGGAAGTAGGTTACAGTACGCTTGTTCGGCCACTGCTTGAATACTGCTCAGCAGTGTGGGATCCGTACCAGATAGGGTTGATAGAAGAGATAGAGAAGAGCCAGCGGAGAGCAGTGTGCTTCGTTACAGGATCATTTAGTAATCGTGAAAGTGTTATGGAGATGATCGATAAGCTCCAGTGGAAGACTCTGCAGGAGAGACGCTCAGTAGCTTGGTACGGGCTTTTGTTGAAGTTTCGAGAACATACCTTCACCGAGGAGTCAAGCAGTATATTGCTCCCTCCTAAGTATATCTCGCGAAGAGACCATGAGGATAAAATCAGAGAGATTAGAACCCACACAGAGGCATACCGACAATCCTTCTTTCCACTAGCAATACGAGACTGGAATAGAAGGGAGAACCGATAGAGGTACTCAAGGTACCCTCCGCCACACACCGTCAGGTGGCTTGCAGAGTATGGATGTAGATGTAGATGTAGAAATCTCAATTGGTGCTGTTTGCAGACAATACTTCTGTTTTAGTTGAAGATGATGAAGCAGGAGAAAATTTGGAGCTCTATCATGAGCACACTGGATTACCCTATAAAGCTGCTTGCAGTCAAACACATTGAAATTGAACATTGCAAAACCAATATGGTAAATTTCAAAACCAAATATTTAAAATGGGTGGAACTTAAAACATGACATAACAATCTTCTTGTGGAAGATGTTGATGCAATCAAATTTCTAGGACTAAATGTGGACAAGAACAGAAGCTGGAATACACATATTGAGTTCCTATCAAATAAACTAAGCAGTTTTGCATTTCCAGTGCAAATACTAGCAAATTCCACTGACTTGACTCCATGAAAAATAGCATATCATAGTTATTTTGAATCTGTAATTAGGTCTGTCAAAATTCTCTGGGGAAGTTCAAATAGTGTATCTTGAATACTGAAACTGCAGAAGAAAATTATCAGATATGTGTATTTTACAGAGCAAAAAGAATCTTGGTGATAAATAAGAATTTTTGCAGCAAACATCACATGTTGAAATATTTTTATTTCCTCAATGACCTGTTTCCACAGAGTATAACTCTCATGTTTGGGTCTACCTAAAATAATATTATTTATTATCCATGAATAGCTGTAACAGGTCCATAGAACCTCACATCTACTCCCGGGCACACTGTTGGTGCTATGGACTTCTTGTTTACTCTTTTTTGTGAATCTGACAAACCAATGTGGCACCTTTGTTCTATAAACAGAGTGTGAAATTACACACATGGACCCCACAGCATTTGTAAATGACAATATATAACAAAGTTATTTGCAAATACATATTTAATATGAAGCCAGAGATTCTAAACACAATGCTCCCAGATTCTGTAGAAGAAATGCTATTGTTTGGTAGAAGAATTCATAGAGGATGAAATGATAATTTGAGCAAGAGATAATTTAGGGTTAGATTTTTTGATTGTATATATGTATAATAAAATTGTTTTATTATTGGGATGCTCTTAATATTAGCTTTTCTATGTTTATGGTGAAACTTTACGACAATTTTGACATGCCTCCTATATGTGAATCAAACTGTTTTGCTTAAGGGTGTTATGAGACTAATAAACCACAATTAAAAAATCCATAATGCATCAAAAATTCTTTATGGGGCTTTTATCTAGCAGTGTTATGAAATGGCTGAAGATGATGACCAAGATCATCATTGTAACTACTACTTGCAGTGTTGTTTAAACAATGTTTTGTATGAGAACTTGGTGTGATCATCCAACCAGAATGAATTTTTTGAAGTTATATCTGTTATTCCTGTGCTTCAGTAAGTCCTGGTCTAGCTGTTTCTCTATTGATGTTTACTATGTTAGCTGTTTCTTTTGCTTCATTTTTTTTGCTTTCTGTTTTGTGTTTTTGTTATGCATTATGTTAGAAAAACTTCTGAATGCTCATTTGTTTCTTTACAAGCACATTTGAATTCTCCATATCTTTAGACATTGTGCCGCTCACTACAAGTTACTAATTTTTCTTATTTTACATTTCAGATTTCAAGTTTTTGTGGAGTTGATTCAGAAAAACTCTTTAATGCAGTTCTCTACACACCTTTAGTACTGTCTGCTCCTTTGGTATTTATTTTCTGTTCGTGTGGAATGCTTTCTTTGTTATTTACTTGGAAGAAAGTAACTTTCCTCATATTGAGTGGTATCATCAGCTTCTGTGTAATGGTAAGTTCACAGTCACCTGAAAGCTGTAAATACTCTATTTTATTATTAATAATTATGATTTTATGCATTTGAAACTTTTTCATTTGAAAATGGAAAGAAAGATGTGGGAATGATCGGTTTCAAAAATAATATTTCAGAGCATAGTCTCAGGTCATCTGTAGTAATTATATGGATTACTATGAGGAATAATTTCATATTTAAATTAAATCTATTCAAGTTTGTAGCAGATAAAAAGAATTTCTTAGACTCTCACACAGAAGTGTGATAAATCTGCAATGTTCCACTTAAGTATCAACTAAACTTTATTTCCTGATAAAAGACAATTGTTTTGGCTTTTTCTAACATTCATGACTCATTAATTTGTGAATAATTATAAACTTTGTTTAATTTTAACATTTTTTCTGCTAAAGTTAAAATGTAAAAGAAAAATTGCTCCAGGTCCAAAATGCATTAACAGAAAAGGTTACATTCTACACAACAATGCACTGCAACAAAACTTCACAGTCTTCCAAAGAATTCATGCAA
Organism: Schistocerca piceifrons; assembly: GCF_021461385.2. Lineage (NCBI taxonomy): Eukaryota > Metazoa > Arthropoda > Insecta > Orthoptera > Acrididae > Schistocerca > Schistocerca piceifrons. Next base: position 446,268,592 of record NC_060139.1, read on the forward strand.
CCCAACTGAACTGGCGTTTACAAGTTTTGCATTGCCCGTACTACTTGTTACCACACTCACCCTAGGGCAAATTTCAGTCACAAATAAATGGCAAAACAGCAATAATAATTTGATTAAATCAATGCATTTCTTTTGAGTCCTGGGCTACCTGCTTATTTGCATAAACCTACTGAAAGCAATATTCACTGTATCAGGAGGAGTAGTTTTGAAGTCCTGACAGATTCTACCCCTCCCCCATTTTTGCTTTACATGACATTTGGTATTTAGTATACTATAGAGCCTTCCTTTCTATTAAGTTTGTATCAAAATCAATAAACAATATGACATGTATATGGAAGATGTACATTATAAAAAGAAATATCAAAAAATTTTCTTTACAGTTCACAGTTTAACTCCACACATATGTAGGCTGATTTTATGTTCACATTTTTAATAAATTTGGCATAGTATTGAGTGTATAAGAAAAGCTACTACCTAAGGGGCAATGGTATGATAAATCTGTATTGTCTATTGTCTATGTGCATAAAGTTTTCAAACAATAAATTTAGCACAGCAAAAGAAAAATGAACTCCTGATTTCTTCAGTTGACAGATTAAGTCTTTCATTGTTATTATTTTGTCTATCAGTGTTATTGTTGTGGTCACAAAGCTGAAGGCTGATTTGATCCCACTCTCTGAACTAGTCAATCTTGTACTAGTGTCTTCATTTCTGCTTAAACACTGCAACTTACATCCACTTGAATGTTCATACTACAGCAAGGTCCTGGTCTTCCTCTACAATTTTTACCACCTACACTTCCCTCCATTATCAAATTAACATTCCTAGATGCCTCATGATGTGTTACATCACTCTTCCCTTGTTTTAGTCTTTCTTTCTAATTTTGTGCAGTAAGCTTCAATAATTACTTGATGTCCATATAAACTTTAGTATTTTCTATAACACCATATTTCAGAACCATTTGTTCTTGTTTTGTCTGTTTTTATCATCTGTTTATTCATGTCAACCGCCATGTGACTGTGGAAATGATAGTTGATAAAGTTCAAGTTAGTACTGGTAGAGTTCACGTTATCTGTAACAAACTGTTCAAGATGGGTCTCAAAGGAGTTGACACAGTTACACAAGGAAACAAGGTTAAGAGTGTGCACAGAGCTTAAGGAATGTTATGACGCAGAAGGCAAGCACTTTCTCAACAAAATTTTACTCATGATTAAACTTGGGTTCACTATTATGAGCCAGAATCAAAAAGACAAAGCATGGAATGGAAGTGCAACAACTCATCTGTCAAGAAAAATTCAAAACGCAAGCACCAGCCGGAAAAGTTATGTTGATGGTGTTTTGGGATGCTGAAGATACAGTTTTTTGTGATTATCTCAAAGAGCAGCAAACAGTGAACAGCCAGTACTACTCGGCTTTGCTTCTAAACAAAGTGAAGCCAGCTGTGGGAGAGAGATGTCGTGGATCTCAGAGGACAGGTGTGATTCTCCAGCGAGACAATGCACATCCTCATATTGCTCAACTAACCTGTGAAACCATTGACAAAACGGGCTGGGAAGTACTGCCTCATACTCCTTTCAGTCCTGATGTAACACCTAGTGGTTCCATTTGTTTGTTGTACTTAAGTGGGCATTACGTGGGAAGAGGTTCCTGGACAATGAGGATGTGAAAAAGTTTGTGGAAAATTGGTTCAAACATCAAGACAAAAGAGTTCTTTGCAGCTGGAATAAAAAAGCTTGTATCCCATTGGAACAAGCGCATTAATGTTTGAGGGGATTATGTTGAAAAGTAGAAAAAGTATTGTTTTGTAAAAATAAACACTTTTTTCTCCAGACCAGTTTGTCTCTTTAATTATTGAATGATCCTCATAGGAGCAGGAAAGACTGATGGGGGTGAGTCACTCCACAGCAAGATAAAAGGAGTTCTGAGGGGACAGAGCATGTAAGAGGTATAGAAAAGAAGAAAAGGTGGAGTGGGGAGAGGAACGGAGGGAAAGAGAAGAAGTGAAGCTGGAGAGCAAGACAGGAAGGGGAGAGAGAATGGGAGAGGGCTGGAAAGGAGAAAGAGTGGGAATGAGACAGAAACAGAGAGATGGACAATGCAGACATTGGTGGCAGAGGGGGGGGGGGGGGGGGGAGGAATAATGGTGGGAGAAACCAGTACAGGATCTGGACAGGGATGGTGTAGTGTGGACAATGACAGAATAGGAAAGGGAAAAGGTAAGGTGAGGAAATACTTGGGCTGAACTATGGTCGAAGGTGCTGGGTGGGTGTATGAGACAAGTCTTGCACCTGTGTTGACCACAAGGCAATAACCCATGGGGTGCAGGTTTGGGATTAGGGTTTGAATAGGGATGTATAAGGATATTCTGTAGGATGGGTGGGCAGCGCACCATTACTTTGGGTGATGTGGGAGGGATATGCCTCACTGTAGGGTGCAATGATAGGTAGTCAAAACAATGACGAAGGATGTGATACCAGTGTCATACTGAGTGATCAGAGGGTTGGTGGTCAGTGGCTACTTAATGTGTGTACTAGTGTCAGAGAAGGAGATGGCCTGGAAGAACTGTTTATGGATGAGCAAAATACAATATTGTCTGTCAGTAAAATCTCTGGAAAGTTTATCAGTATATTTCAACATTTCCTGCTTTGCTCTACAGATGAAGCATCTATGGGTGTTGACTGGATAGGAAGGGTTCCTTCAGAGTGGCAAGGATGATACCAAGTGAGTACCCATGGCAGTACAACAGATCTGTTTATAAATTTGGCCTTCAAATTGTGAAATAATAATGTATCAGGACATGGTTGGCAGAAAGATTAGGAAAGAGGTAGATCTGGTGTCAGGAGGACACTGAGATAGCTAGTGTTCCATGGCCTCAATGCTGTTGACATGGGGATTTTTGTATACAAAGACGACACATTCACAGTGACGAACAAGGAATCTGGTGGTAATAGGACAGGTACTGTGGAAAGGTGGTTAAGGAAGTGAGCAGTGTTTTGGATGTAGGATGTGAGGTTACAGACAGTAGTTTGGAGATGTTGCTCAACAGAGAGGATTGTTCTGAGAGAGCAACCACAATGAGACAACCAGTCGGGAGGTCTGTGGTGTTGAGTGTGGAGAGTAGGTAAAAGACGGAAGTGCAGATGGTTGCTGGGGTGAAGAGGAAGATGGGTTCAGGTGACTGGTTTTCAGGTTATGGATCTCTGTGTGTTGCATAGGAGTGATGCAGGACTCACTAGGCAACAGTTTAGGGAAGGAAGGTCAGACGAGTTTAGAAATGAGAAATTCTTGAAAGATTGCCAGGGGATGACAGACAGGATGGATAGGAAGAAGGACCATGGTTGGAGGGAGGTTGGAACTGTCTTCCATAACGTTATGTGTGGTGTTTTCATTGGCTGTTGTCAGTGGGGTGCATAGTGAATAAGGAATGCAGAGAATGAGGAATGGAAAGGAGGTCCTTTACAAGTCCAGCATGGTTGAACTTAGGTTTCATATTCAAAGTGAGACCTTTAGAAAATACTGAAGCTTCTTCAGAGGTCAGAGGTTTCCCAGAAATATTGACAACAGTGTTACAGGATGAGTGTTCAGGAGCAGTGTGTTTCATGGAAGATGAGGACGTTTATGGGGCTGTGGAAGGTGAAGTAAGTTAGCAAGGCATGGTAGGGGAGCTAAGAGGGGTAGATGGGTGGGTTGGATCAGAGTGATAGGCTCTTTATTGGCTGAGGTAATCCTATGCAGGCATAAGACAGAAATAGCTTGGATTGCTCCCTCAGATGGTGATAGGAATCCTGTTACAGCAATTGAAGGCAAGAGTTTCTACTGAAGTGATAGCATTCAAGACATTGTGGCCACAGAGCAAAAAGGAGCAAAAGGAGCAGAGGCTGTCAGATATGGTTTGAGCTTGGACTGTTTGATTATGAAAGACTGCACTGGTGAGGGTGAGGAGCTTATGGAACTGGAAAAGGTGAAGGTACCTGTGGTAGGATGAGTGACAACTTGAGTAAGCCCATTAGCTGGGATACCATGTGCTGAGTATTTCAGAAAGAGGATGTGTAATTGGAGTTTTGCTTTCCATTTATATTTTCATGGTCTGGATTCATGTCAAGGACAACCTTTGCTGTTTTCTCCATAACTTCAACACCTACTTCTAAATTGGCTTCACCTTGTCCTTCTCAACCCAATGAGCCACCATCCTAGAAGTCAATCTCCACCTCTAAGACGGCTCCATAAATTCATGTGTTTGTGTCAGATTCACCAACTACCAGCACTACCTCCTCTTTGGCAGCTGTCACCCATTGCATGTAAAAAAATCTCCTCCTTATGGCATCACCACCCATGGATGCTGCATCAGTAGTGGAAATCAGGAGTTATCAAAATGTACCGATAACCTTACCAGAGCCTTTATTGACACACTGTATTCTATCCCTCTCATCCATAAACAGATCTGCTGTGCCGTCTCTAACACTAGTAAGCCTGCTAACCAGCCACTGACCAACACACCTCTCATCACCCAGTATCATGCTGGCCTAAAGGCTCAACCACAGCAGTCACCAGGTGTTTGACTACATCTCGCTGTGCCATGAGATGAGGGATATTATACGCAAAATCCTACCCACATCACCCAAAGTAGTTTTCTGCAACCTACAGAATATCTATAAATGTGGTGTCTGAAAGAACAGACAACATTTTTGATCCAGCAGCCATCGTGGCCTGTTTGGGTGGAGTTTACTTTTTTAGCCATTATGAATTAAGACACAAATGAATTACAAACATTGGCTGTGAGTGGGAATTGCTTGAAACTAATGGGGAAAGTTGAAAATTTGTGCAGGACTGGGATTCGAAACTGGGTCTCCTGCTTTCTAAGCAGATGCTCTGATCATTAAGCTGTCCAGACACAGTAATCATTGCAACTGCATGGACTACCCTAGCACACCAGAACTAAATTCTTAACTTATTCATACACTACTAATGTAGTGCCCCTTGCCCATTATCCTCATTACTCACATAATTTTGCCAGTCCTATAGGAGTTGGAGCCTGGTGTGCATTTGTACTGAAGAGATCATTGGCTGCTTCACCTTAATTTTATATACATACAGAGCCAATGATCTCTTCGGAGTAGTGCAGATGCCCACCAGGCTCAAGCTCTTATGGGATTCAGTGAAATTCCATGAGTAATGAGGATAATGGGAAAGGTCACTACATTAGTAGTGTGTGGATACCTTAAACATTTGCCAGCCGAAGTGGCCGTGCGGTTAAAGGCGCTGCAGTCTGGAACTGCAAGACCGCTACGGTCGCAGGTTCGAATCCTGCCTCGGGCATGGATGTTTGTGATGTCCTTAGGTTAGTTAGGTTTAACTAGTTCTAAGTTCTAGGGGACTAATGACCTCAGCAGTTGAGTCCCATAGTGCTCAGAGCCATTTGAACCTTAAACATTTGGGTCTGGTGGGAAGTGTGCAGTTGCAATGACCACAGTGTCTGGACAACTTAAAGATCAGAGCATCTGCCTAGCAAGCAGGAGACCCAGTTTCAAATCCGGTATGGCACTTTAACTTTACCCATAGATTTCAACCAGTGCCCACTTGCTACCAATGTCTGATATTCCTTTGTGCTTATGGAATTCTGCATCCCAAGAGCCATTCCCTTTTGGATGACTCATGTGAAGGGCCA
>NC_060139.1:451619521-451639052 GCF_021461385.2 Schistocerca piceifrons
CTTGGACACTACAAAACATGAATACAGTAAGCAACAATCCTGACTGCTACGTCAGAGCAAGATGGGGAATGACATCCAAAAATCTTGTAGAAAAGAGCACTCAACATCTGGGACATGTTCTTCATTCAAGCAGCCAAACTGCTTTGTTGGTTGTACTTGCATGTGGGGCCGAGGCTGGTTTTGCGGCACAAGTTTAGGCAGCTCTTCTGGAAATATGTATGGAAGTTTAACTCTGTTGATCAAGAACGTAGTAGCTTTATGATTTAATATTATACCCAGAACACATGCTTCTTTTGACATGTGGGTCTGTATATAGAGGCTGTAGAAATGATTTGACACTGTCTGTATGTAACATGACAAGCGAGCATCTTTACAAGTCATGATACACACTGGTAGCAGTTACTTCTGTAAAATATCTGGGAGTATGCATACGGAACTATTTGAAGTGGAATGATCATATAAAATTTATTGTTGGTAAGGTGGGTGCCCAAGTTGAGATTCATTGGGAGAGTCCTCAGAAAATGTAGTCCATCAACAAAGGAGGTGGCTTACAAAACACTCGTTCGACCTATACTTGAGTATTGGTCATCAGTGTGGGATCTGTACCAGGTTAGGTTGACGGAGGAGATGGAGAAGATCCAAAGAAGAGCGGTGCGTTTCGTCACAGGGTTATTTGGTAAGCATGTGAGCATTACGGAGATGTTTAGCAAACTCAAGTGGCAGACTCTGCAAGAGAGGCGCTCTGCATCGTGGTGTAGCTTGCTGGCCAGGTTTCGAGTGAGTGCGTTTCTGGATGAGTATCGAATAAATTGCTTCCTCCTACTTATATCTCCCGAGGAGATCATGAATGTAAAATCAGAGAGATTCGAGCACGCCCGGAGACTTTCCGGCAGTCGTTCTTCCGTGAACCATACTCGACTGGAACAGGAAAGGATGGTAATGACAGTGGCATGTAAAGTGCCCTCCACCACACACCGTTGGGTGGCTTGCGGAGTATAAATGTAGATGTAGATGTAGATGTAGATGTAGGTGTCATTCCATGTCTCAACACTTGATGAGGTGAATGCGAGCAATATGTTCCATCCGGTGATAAATGAAGTCTGGCTGGCAATGATCAGGTAGCTGTACATGGCTCAGATTGATGAATTCCCAACCAATCAAAGTGCTCTAGTTAATTATTAGATATTTTTACTGGCCGCCTGATCCCAGCATAACAGTTGTATAATCACTCAAGGGAAGTCTACACTATGTAGTGCAGAAATACTCAGATCATGCAATATTAGTTGGAAGCGACATTAATCTACTGAGTATAGACTGGGACATCTATGGATTGACTGCAGGTGGAACAGACAAACAGCCTTATGAAGTAATTTAAACACATTTTCTGTACACAGCCTTGAACAACCCGTTCAACAGCTCACACACTGGAAATATTTCAGACCTTGTAGTGCAAAAGGCATGGCCATATCAGCAGTGTTAGTATAGAGACATTGATTAGTGATCATGTTGTCACCACAGTGACAGCTGTTACTGTAGTTAATAAATCTATGGAGATGGCTATGAGAGTATTTATGGTAGAAAAAGCAGATAAGCAGTTTAAGCATTACACATAGGCAATGAATGGACATCATTTAGTTCCAATATGATTGATGTGGAAGAATAATGGACAAAGTTTACAGTGACTGTATGTGCCAAGTAAGTGGATTACATATGGAAAAGACCCATTATGGTTTGATAATCGAATTCAGAAAATGCTGAGGAAACAGAGATTGTTGCACTCTCAGTTCAAAATATAATGCATAAATGTTGACAGGCAAAAGTTAGAAGAAATTTGTGCATCCATAAGAAGGTGAATGCACGAAGGCTACTACAACTTCCATCATCATATCTTAGCATAAGATCTTGCCGAGAACTTGAGAAAATTCTGGTCATATTAAAAATCACAAAGAGGGTCAAAGGCTTCTATCCAATAGAAGACAACAAAAGGAAAGCTCAACTTTTAAATTTTATGTTTACGAAATCTGTCAAGTGGGAAGATTGAACAAATGTACCGTCATTTGACTGTTGCACACACTCCCAAATGGAGGATATAGAAAGAGGCAGAAGAAACTGAAAGAGTAGAAAACATGTAAGTCACCATGTACTGATGGAATCTCAATTCTGTTTTACTGGGAGTACTCTACAGCACTATAACTTAGCTCACATGTATCACAAATCTCTCAGCCAGTGCAAAGTTCGATGCAATTGGAAAAAGTGCAGATGACTCCTGTATGTAAGATAGGTAAAAGAAAAGACCCACAAAATTACAAACCAATATCCTTAGCATTAGTTTGCTGCAGAGTTCTTTAACACATTCTTAGTTCAAATATAACAAATTTCCTGAAGACAGAAAAGCTTCTTACATTAGATTAGATTTACTTTCATTCCAATTGATCCATAGTGAGGAGTTCCTCCAGGATGTAGAACATGTCAGAAAAACAATAATACATGACAAATATTTACAACTGAAAGAAATAAGCTAATGTACCTTCCACGGGTCCCAAATGGAATGATTGTCATTTTTTTTAATGAACACGATATGAAAGAATCATTTTACAAAGACTAATGCACTGAATTTAAAATAAAAGAAGTTTTTTTACTTATAAGATAATAAACATGTAATAGAACTACTATAATACTTACTTACAATGAACACATTACTGCACTGAGATGGTGCACCAGTTAGATTGTACTTACACACACACACACACACACACACACACACACACACACACACGCATGCACGCACCCACGCACAAATCAGCTGGTTCTACTGAGAAATTCATCAATGGAGTAGAAGGAGTTGGCCACCAATAAATCCTTTAGGCTTCTCTTAAACTGAATTTCATTGGTTGTTGAGCTTTTTATGGCTGCTGGAAAATTATTGAAAATGTGTGTTCCTGAATAATGCACACCTTTTTGTTCAAGACTAAGTGACTTTAAATCCTAGTGCAGATTATTCTTATTTCTAATATTGATTCCATGAATTGAGCTGTGGGTTTGCAAAAGTGATATATTTTTAATGACAAATTTAATTAATGAATAAATATATTGGGAAGCAGTAGTTAGTACCCTAGTTCCCTAAACAGGCTTCTGCAGGATGTTCTTGAGTTCACACCACGTATAACTCTTACTGCACGTTTTTGTGCCCAGGAAACTTTAGCTTGGCTTGATGAATTACCCCAAAAAATAATCCCAAATGACTTTATGGAATGAAAGTAAGCACAGTATGCCAGCTTTTTTCAGTTTTATATTCCCTATGTCTGACGATTCACATTACAAATAGAAATTTGTTAAGACGCTTCAGCAGCTCTGTTGAATTTATTATCAAGCTGTAACCCCAAGAATTTAACACTGTCCACTTCTTCTGCTTGTCATCGTATGTTAGGCATATACTCATGGGACACCCCTTACAAGTTCTGAACTGATGTAGTGTGTTTTTTCAAAGTTTAGTGACAAAGAATTGGCTTGGAACCAGAGATTAATGTCCATAAACATTTTATCAGCCGATCTTTCTAAGACTACACTTGATTTGCTATTTATTGCAACGTTTGTATCATCGGCAAACAAAACGAACTTGGCATCTGGTAATGTAACTGATGAAAGGTCATTGATATACACAAGAAATAGTAAGGGCCCCAAAATGGAACCTTGTGGGATCCCATATGTAATTAGTTCCCAGTTGGATGATGCCTGATAGCTTGATACATGTCTCTTTCTTAATAACACCCTTTGTTTCCTGCCAGAGATATAAGATTTGAACAATTTTGCAGCATTTCCTGTTACACTATAATATTATAATTTATTTAAAAGGATATTGTGATTTACACAGTCAAATGCCTTTGACAGATCATAAAATATACCAGTTGCCTGCAATTTTTTGTCTAATGAATTGAGCAGATTTTCACTGTAAGTGTAGACAGCTTTCTCAATATCAGAACCCTTTACAAATCCGAACTGCGACTTTGACAGTATGTTATTTGAGATAAGATGGTTATAAAGCCAATTGTACATTACTTTTTCTAAAATTCTTGAGAATGCTGGCAAAAGTGAAATTGGATGGAAATTTGATGCTATTTCTTTATCTCCCTTCTTAAACAGTGGCTTAACTTCAGCATAGTTCCACCATTCAGGAAATATTCCACTGATAAGCAACTGGTTACACAGATAGCTTAATATGTTTCTTAGCTCAGAATCACATTCTTTACTTAACATTGTTTATATTTCATCATACCCATTATATGTTTCTGATTTTAAAGCTTTTATGATGGACATTATTTCTGCTGGGGTAGTTAGGGTCAAATTCATATTATGGAGGTTACTTGAAATGTCTGGTCTGAGGTATCCCATAGCAGCGTCTACAGAACCTGACAACTCCATCTTGTCAGTAACAGTTATAAAATGTTTGTTAAAAAGTTCTGCAACACTATACACGTCTGTCACCAATGTATCATTTACTCTTAATGCTATTTGTCCGTTTTCATGTCTGGTTCTACCGGTATCCTCCTTCACTATATCCCGTATAGTCTCTATTTTGTTATCTGATATATCTTTTCCTTGTAATATATTTGCTTTGATGTCCGTATTACGGTCTTTAATATTTTGCAGTATTTCTTGTTATGTGCTATAGCATCAACATCAGAACTGTTTCAGATTGACAGATACAGTTTTCTTTTTGTTTTACAAGATACCCCTATTCCTTGAGTAATCCATGGCTTCTTTGTAAACTTTGCTCTAACCTTGGTAAGGCTTTGGGGGAAAACAGTGTTCAAATAAGGTAAGCACTTTATTAGCAAAAGTGTTATATTTTTCATTCATGCCATGAGCACTGTAAACATCAGTCCAGTGAACGTCCCCGAGGAGTGTCCTAAAATAATCAATTTTTGGCTTATTGATTACCCTCTTGAGCTCAGATTTAACAGATTTTATATCCTGTTCAGTATTAACATTTATCAGAAGGAACTGCATCTTATGGTCTGAGAGGCCATTGACTATTGGTTTTGTAATATAATTTTGTTCATTGTTTTTTTCTAGAAAGATATTATGAATGGCTGTATGTGAGCAATTGGCTACCCTAGTGGGGAACTTTTTGGAGTAGGTATTAAAATCTACGGAGAAGAAATAAAAACTTTGAGGTTTGCCGATGACATTGTAATTCTGTCAGAGACAGCAAAGGACTTGGAAGAACAGTTGAATGGAATGGACAGTGTCTTGAAAGGAGGATGTAAGATGAACATCAACAAAAGCAAAACGAGGATAATGGAATGTAGTCGAATTAAGTCGGGTGATGCTGAGGGAATTAGATTAGGAAATGAGACACTTAAAGTAGTAAAGGAGTTTTGCTATTTTGGGAGCAAAATAACTGATGGTGGTCGAAGTAGAGAGGATATAAAATGTAGACTGGCAATGGCAAGGAAAGCGTTTCTGAAGAAGAGAAATTTGTTAACATTGAGTATAGATTTAAGTGTCAGGAAGTCATTTCTGAAAGTATTTGTATGGAGTGTAGCCATGTATGGAAGGGAAACATGGACAATAAATAGTTTGGACAAGAAGAGAATAGAAGCTTTCGAAATGTGGTGCTACAGAAGAATGCTGAAGATTAGATGGGTAGATCACATAACTAATGAGGAAGTATTGAATAGGATTGGGGAGAAGAGAAGTTTGTGGCACAACTTGACTAGAAGAAGGGATCGGTTGGTAGGACATGTTCTGAGGCATCAAGGGATCACCAATTTAGTATTGGAGGGCAGCGTGGAGGGTAGAAATCGTAGAGGAAGACCAAGAGATGAATACACTAAGCAGATTCTGAAGGATGTAGGTTGCAGTAGGTACTGGGAGATGATGAAGCTTGCACAGGATAGAGTAGCATGGAGAGCTGCATCAAACCAGTCTCCGGACTGAAGACCACAACAACAACAGTGGGGAACTTTACAGTGGGAATTAAGTTGAATGATAGTGTTACCAATTCAAATAAGTTCTTATTGGGGGAGTCTTTAAGGAAATCTCCACTGAAATCACCAGCAACCACTATTTCTTTGTTTTTGGTTGTTAAATGGTCCAATGCAGCTTGAAGGTGGTTTATGAACAGATTAAAGTTACCTGCAGGTGCTCGATATACACTTAATATTATGAACGATTTTTTGTGAAATTCTACTTCTGTTGCACATGCTTCCACATGCTGTTCTAGGCAAAATTTATGAATGTCTATGTTCTTAAATTTACGACAGTTCCTGATGAATGTGGCAACTCCTCCTTTCTCCGTTTCTGATCTACAAAAGTGAGATGTTAACCTAAACCCTGTAACACTTAAAATTTCTATACCGGTGGTCACATGATGTTCAGAGAGGCAGATTATGTCAGCTGGGTTTGAAGACTAATTCATCTATGCAGATAGTTAGTTCATTAATTTTATTTCTCAGTCCTCGAATATTTTGATGCAATAAAGATAGCTGACATTTCACATTGACTGAGTTAAAATTGGGTAGAGTTAAAATATCTGCTGACTGTTTAAAATTCTTAACCAATAGCTGTTTATGCTGATGTAATAAGCTAGAATTATATTTTTTGGTTTCTTTCTCAAACTGAAGGTTTATCTCTCTTAAAATTTGGTTTCTTTCTGTCCTCCCTACCCTACGAAGGGGTCTTTTCTGAACCCTATAACCACTGGTATTTTACCACTCATGACAATGCCTCCCCTTTTAACTTTCCTGCTATTTTCCCAGCCAATTTACCCTTCCCTTTCCTGTTGAGGTGGAGACCATGCCTAGTATAATCCCACCTATTGAGAGAATCAACAGGAACCACACCAATGTGTGACCCTGCACCCGACATAAGCAGCCGTTCCAGCTCCAAATTAACTCTCTTGACAGAAGAGTTCAAATGAGGTCGGTCATGGCACCCAAGAACAGATACAAACTCAACACTAGTATGCTTCGATGCTGATGCAATCTTTGCCAGGTCACACACTATACTGTACCCAGGATCTCTGTCAATACAGTTACCTGCCCCACCCACTATAACCACGGTGTTTTCCTTAGTGAAATCTTTGCAAAGTGATCCTAAATCCTCTGTCACCTGCTCCAGAGCAGCACTAGGTTTAAAAAAATTGGTGGCCTGGTATTCTGATCATAGTTCATCCTGCAAAAGTTGGCCAACACCTCTTCCATGGGAACTACCTAACAACAACACTTTCTTTCTCTTTACTTATTTCCCTACATTCTTACTTTTCAATATGCTGCTGAAAGTTTGTTGTGCCCTGTCTACACCTGCAACTGCTTGAGGCTCACCAGCTTCTAACTGAAGCAACAGGTCAAATCTATTTTCCACATTCACCACGAAGCTGTCAGACAAAGTTTTAGGCCTGTTCCTCCTGTTGCCTGTTGCCACTTCCCATCTCTCCTTACCCTTCTCCCTCCTTAATGTGTCAAGATCTCCCCTGGCCTTGTCTAACTCAGCCTCCTGTTCTAATATCTTCCTATCTCTACTACAAATCCTACAAAACCACGGATGAGTCTCATTTATTTCCCCTATTCCCATTCCACTACAGTCACCCACATGGAAAAAACTACAGCACCCATCACACCAAAGCCCCGACCTAACAATCCTACGGCAAGTCAAGCACTTTTCACTCATGATAAATGTAATAGTTATAAAGAATAAGTCAGTTGGTAAGTATAAAGTTGATTAAGGTGAGCAGGAAGGATGTCATAGGTTTGGAATCAGATGGGCACTGACTGAGGAAAGGGTCAGCAGTGGACAGACCATTTACGTGGGGGATATTAGCATAGAGGGAGGTTGCATCAATGGTGACAAGCAAGGTGTGTGGTGGGAGAAGGGCACAGATATCGGATGATCTATAAAATGGTTGGTGTCTTTAATACAGGAGGGAAGTCTTTGTGATATGGTTTGGAGATGCTAATCAATTAAAGCAGATATATGTTCGGTGGATGCTTTGAAGCCAGCAACTACAGGATGGCCAAGATGATTTGGTCTTGTGGATCTTAGGAAGAAGGTAAAAGGTGGGACACATGGTTTGGGTGGGATAAGAAGTTCTATGGACTGAGGTGTTAGTCCTGTTGAGGGGCCTGAGGTTCTGAGGAGGGACTGTAGATCAATTTGAATCATTGGGATGGAATCTTGATAGTAAATGCTGTATACAGTGGTGTCAGACAGCTGGTGAAGGCTTTCACCAACATTCTCAGCCAGTCATACTCTCAGTGAAGTACCACAATGGTAGCTCCTTTGTCTGTTGGGAGGATAATGATGAAGTCATCAGCTTTTAGGGGACACAGAGCCTGCAGTTCTGCAGAGGACAGGTTGGTGTCATGTTGTTTGGACCTGACGAAGGATTGTAAAGCAATGCAGGGTATGAGTAAGGCTTGTAAGGAATGATTCTGAGGTAGTGCTGGTGGATCAAGTTGGGATCGTGGATAGAACTGTTGAAGACAATGTTCAATGTCAGGTTTGCTGTTGGAGAGGTTTTGAGGTTGGGTAGCAAAGTAGTATTTCCAGTTAACATTAAGTGTGAAGGAATGTAGGTCCTTCTCCAAAGCAGCATGATTAAATGCAGGTTTAGGACAAAGTGAGACCCATGGAGGAGAGGAGAGTGCTTGAGACGAGAAGTTGAGAGCACCCTACTGTTGTGACTGGTTCTTGTGATTATGATTAATTATTGTCCCAGGAAGCAGTGGCAAAGTCTGTGGGATGTTAAGGAGGTTGGCTACGGTCTGCTTTGCAAGAGAAAAGTAGTGGTTGATGGTGTGCCTGTTTAGGGAGCTGCAGAGGGACAAGATGGGAAACACCATTGTTGAGGTAGTTTAGGAGAAAGTGGCATAGCTTTTTGAGGTGAAGTCTGGCATGTTGTTGCAGCCTGAAGTTGTCTTGGCAATGACACCATCCAAGGAAACATGAGGAGCAGATAACAGCAGAGTTTTGTAGGAGGAGAGAAGTCTGGTGGAGTGGAAATTGGCAGATGAGGCATGCAAGTCACAAATTAGCCAAATAAGTGCAAAAGATAGCTGTATTTGAAACTGTAGACGAGCCTGATGTAAAGTAGGATTACATCCAGAAACAGGGACTTTCAATGTTAGGCCCTTGGGAGTAACTCCAAGAGACAAGCAGGTTTCAAGAAATGGAATATGGGACCTCAGTCGCATGTTTTCGAAAAGAATGGATGTAAAATGTGATGGGAATCTTCATGGCAAGAAATGACTGTTTGGAGTGTTATAAATGGTGTGAGTGGCAAAAAAAGAGAAGCAGAGGGTGGAAAAACATAGAAAAAGGAAGAAAAGCAAGGAAAACTGAAAAATCAGAAAAATTCCTATGAACATCAAGAGACTGGACAACGGTTAGCAAGAGGTGATGAGTAGGTGAGAAGTTCTCATCAGAAAAGTGGGCTATATGACACAAAAACGATTGGAAAAGGAAAAATTGATAGGGAAAGATGTGAAAAGAGACAAAATTTTTAAAGTGGGGAAAACAGAAAGAGAAAGTCTGAGAAGAAAATGTACACTACTTTGCTTGGTGAATGAAGTAATGGCAGTAAAAGTTGATCAGAGCTATTCAACGAAAAACAAATGCACAAGAACATGAAAGAATTATTTATAAACAAGGTAAGTGGAGGGTGGGAAAAATATAGCTATCAAATTACAAAATAAATCAGTGAAAGATGATCAGGAGAAGGCCCTGCAGTGTAGTGAACCGTTAACAAATTCCTAAATAACAACGGAATTGTTATGTGCAAATTAATAAATAACAATGGGCATGTCTACATACATGGAAATCAGTACTAGAAAAGATGTAGGAGCAATTTTAGTAAACTGGGTTGTGACAGACGACATCAAAAACTGAGAAGAGGGTTATATAAGAAGGAATGGTAGCCACAAGGGCTAACATAACAAGAAAAATAATCAATTTATCACAATACAATGTCTTTCCTTCTCATTCTGTGTGGTAAGCCTCTCCTGACCAGGGTTCTGGTGACTTTTCTGAACTCTACCCCTTCTTCTAAACTTCTCCACTTCCTTTCAGTGCAGCCTGCTCCTTTCCCCTCCAACCCTTCTGCCGGAAGAAACAGTCACTGGTGCCAACAGCTTGCGTAAATAAAACTTTTTTTTTTTTTACACAGGGTGCAAATTTTAAGTTGACACACCAGAACAACTCGAAAAATAAGTTTCACATGAAAAAATGTGTAGAATGCGAAGTTGATTATTTTCGAGGGGGACCTCAGCTGTTGCTAAAATTAGCCCACTGGGGATGGTGTGGGAGGCAACATCAAAATTTCAAATGGGAACCCCCATTTTTTACTGCAGAATCAGATTCTACATAATAAACTACATACATTTTGTCTTAAACATTTGTTTTGATTCTTGGTAGTTGGCGCTGTAATTCGAGAAAATCCATGTTGTCATTTTTGTGTGGAAAATGGTTATGGATAAATAAAAAATATTTATTTACTTCATAAATTTGGATTTGCTAGAACTAAAACTCTCCCTCTCTCCCCATAGGATGGAGTTTGAGAGAGAGGAATTAGAGTTTTACAAATGTTGACTCACATATTAATATTTAACGCAGATACGGATAAGTTTTGTTTGTTTCATGGTCATGAGGCCACACAACTTTTAATTATCAAACAAATCATCTGACTAGCTGACTTAGTAACCAAACATCCCACTTACTAATGAGTGAACTCATTAATTAACAGAGTAAACAAAGTAAAAGACTAACTGAGAAAAAGACTAACTGAGAAAAAGACTAACTGAGAAAAAGACTAACTGAGAAAAAGACTAACTGAGAAAAAGACTAACTGAGAAAAAGACTAACTGAGAAAAAGACTAACTGAGAAAAAGACTAACTGAGAAAAAGACTAACTGAGAAAAAGACTAACTGAGAAAAAGACTAACTGAGAAAAAGACTAACTGAGAAAAAGACTAACTGAGAAAAAGACTAACCCACTTGCTAACTAAAGAGGAATGTATTCCCACTTAAGATTTGCTGGTCCTGAAAAGTAACGACTGGTTTCGTTTTATAGTTGATTATTTGCAAACACATGCAAGTAAATGAATTTCAGGGTGCTTGTTTCCAGTGAGTCCCCCCACTTTCGGCTTGCTTGTTGTCTGTAAATCCCTTGCATTTAACCATTTTATGAAATCAAATGTTCAAAGTTATGACCTCCAACTTCGATGGCTTTATTGACTCGTGTTGTAAATCCCTGCACACATCTTGATAACACGTCTGGTGTAATTGCAGTGCAAGCATCTCTTATTCTTTGCATCATGTTTTCGCAAGTGGTAGGCATTTCCTGATAAACGATATCTTTTACATAACCCCATCAGAAAAAATCTGGCGAGGTAAGGTCAGGCGATCTGGCTGGCCAATTCACAGGACCTGCCCTTCCGATACAGCGACCATGGTAAAGTTGATCTAGTACATCACGTGCTACTAATGAATAATGCTCTGGACAACCATCATGTTGAAACCACACATTTTGTCGAAGTTCGATGCTCAGGTCTTCAAGTAGATCTGGCATTTCATTTTCAAGTAGGTTTCGATATTTGTTGCTATTCAAATTACCGCCGATAAAATATGTACCAATCAATTTATTGCCAATTATACCAAACCAAACATTAACTGACCAACGTCACTGATGGTTGACTTCTCGAATCCGGTGAGGGTTCTGTTCACTCCAGTAATGCATGTTATGGCGATTAAGTTCGGTATAGTTTGTGATGTTGCCTCATGGGAGGAAAGTACTCTGGCAAAAAAGTTTTGATTTGTTTGCATCCGCTGAACTGCCCAGTGACAAAACGTTAGACGGTTTTGGAAGTCATCGTCATGTAGTTCCTGACGCATGGATACACGGTTTGGATGACATTTATGGAGCTTCAGGATTTTCCAAACACTTATGTGTGAAACTCCTGACTGCCTTGATATTTCTCTCGTGCTCGCATGTGGATTATGAGCCACAGCTGCTAGGGCTACTACTTGATTGTTTTCTCCACAAACAGTAGTTGCACGGGTTCTTTTTTTCTGGTTCACACTACCTTCCGCAGTAAATTGTTTAGCAATTCGAAAAAGAGAGGACCGTGATCGTACTTGGCCAGGAAAATGCTGCGCATAAAGCGCAACTGCATCGTAAAAATTTGATGATTTCCATTTGAAATTTTAAAGTTGCCTCCGGCCCCATCCCCAGGGGGCTGGGATGGCGGGCTAATTTTAGCACTGGCAGATGTCCCACTCGAAATAATCAACTTTGGATTCTACACATTTTTCCATGTGAAACTTATTTTTCAAGTTATTCTGGTCTGTCAACTGAAAATCTACCCTGTATATGTGTGTTCTCCTGTTGCCACTTGGTGAGTAGATTTTTTACCTATCCAATTACATTATACTGTCAATATTAAAATATGACATTATAGTCACCAGGGGTTAATATGTGAATTTTTTTTCCAGAGTAAATCAAACCAAATAGAAAATGTTTATGAGGTGAGTGTAAAATTATTCAAAGAAAATGGTTTGTGGGGTATGTACGTAGATGTAACTGAAGACACGGAAGTTTGTCATACACAAGCTCCATTGGTGATGAATTCAAGTCTGGTTTGTAAGTCGTGCAAAGACCAAGTAAGACCTTGGGTAAGGCAGTTGTATAACTTGTACCATGACACAGTGCCAATGTTTGATCTTGTTGTTGTTTGCTGAGTGATAAATGGTTGTCCTGTGACATGAAGAAAAGCAGAACTTACTGAGCGGAGTAAATAACTCCAACTGAAACTGTCGGCCATGGTCTGTCTGTATTGAGGTGCAACAGATAACTATAGGTATTTGATTGGTTTATAGACAGCAAGAAGTTCATGATCATGATTTCTGTTGTGAAGGGGAGGGCTTGTGTGGGAAGAAGACAATTGGTTGACAAGCACCATCAACTTGCTGCTGCAACGCTACATGCACTGCCATCCTATGAGTGTCAACTACCAACACCAGAGGTGTATCCAATGTGGAGTGTGCTAGGAGGGCAGCACTTGCTATGCTTCACTTCGCTTCCTCAAAAGCAGAGCTCATAACAAAAGTCCAGCACATCACTGAATTCCCCTTTGTCTTGAGTTCAGTAATTGCTGCAATCATCAGTTCTTACAATTTGATTGAGCAGTGCAGATGGCACCTGTAAAAATTTTGCATTCCCAAGAAATGGCATAGCTCTTTGATGGTTTTTTTGGTCATGGGATCTTTCCCAGGTGGTGGCAATGTCCCTGATGGCAAAATTAGATGGCCTGAGAAGCTAATCTGAAGTTTATCAAAAACAAATCTGAAAGCATTTAACACCAGACTGTTGTTCTAAGCATCTGAAAACTTCCACCAACTGTTGCTATTGCTGTTCGGCAGTGGCTGAAAAGATGAGGCTGTCATCTACATATGAAAAACAGAATGACAATCCTTGCAACATAGAGTCAATGGACCTTTGCCAAGACTTAGCACCACTTCGCAAACCAAATGTTATACAGACACACTCAACCGAGCCAAATGAAGTGATAATGCCTGTTTCAGAATGTCTTCATCCACCACATGAATTTGTTTAAACATCTTTTCACAATGTAATACACTGAACACTAATGCACCATGGAGAGCATAGTTTTAGCCTCTTATGCGGTGCCCTGTGTAGAGTCCGCACAGGATACGGTGGCCACCATGCAGTGACTGATTTTCGCCCAAAGTGTGGGATGAGTTTGTTTGTTTGTTCAGAAGGGGAGGCCAACTGTATTTGCTGCCTTTCAGCTGATCAATAATGAATTTTTACTTACTTATAGCTTTGTAAATCAAGTTCATGATGATGTGACCATCATTTCTTTAAGGGTCATAGAAGTTGTGATATTTACATGGAAAAAGACACTGCGAGAAATTTGAAAAAGTTTGCAATGAAAAATAGGGGTTGCCCATGATTTTGCATTTCGTGCATATTACATAATATGTTGCTGTGTATGAAATTTAGTTAACATATCGAATTTTTCTTTAGACTAGGGTGGAAGTCTCAGTCTATCACCAGTCTTAAGAAAACTGATCTGATGTAGCACACTCATTTGTGATCGCTAAGCACCAGCGATAAAACCAGAATGAAATATCTACAACATTCCTCATATTTCATAAACAATTTGAGATACTGAAAAGAGATTTTGCAAATGATAGCATCCAGAGAGGAGAGTATTTTGCCGTATGTTTAATACGCAAAACTTCATTATCTAATGTGTTATTCTACTAACTAAAGACCTTTTTTTAACGAAGGAATTTAATTTTTAAGGGCCATGGATAGCTGGTGAAATGAGAAATGCTATGGGTTTGCGAACACCATAACTGAAGACATTACACATTTATTTTGTACTAAGGATGTGCTTCTTCATCAGCTATTGACCTAGCTTTTCATCAGTTCCTTGCTTAATAAACTTAATAAATCACTGTTTCAAAGTTATCTTGCAACTACAGCTGCACAGCATGTTAGTGAGGTGACTTTTGTAAACTCAACTGTGTTTTGGCAAAAGAAATAAATTTTAGCACGGCAACAGGACAAATGTGTAGGTTTTACTCAAAATTCGCCACTCATGACATTCCTCTGGAAGTTACAAATGGTTAACAAGCCATGTGAAAATAAATCGTTAATTTTACAGTGCCTGCCCGTAATCCTCACCATTACCACTTTCCCCATGTGTGCCCTGCTGACTGCACATTTACTGGCCATGGTATTTTGCATGGACTCTACCTGCCTGGTATCATCCTTGCATTAAGTGCATGATAATCACCATGCAAGTACCACACACTGCAGTTCTTATTTACTATATATAGAGATAATGAATACAGGTTGGTAGGAGGGTGAATAATACCTTCCCTGAGCATCAAATTAAATTCTGCTCTCGTGATAGGGAGACAAATAGGAGCTAAATGCCTAGGATGACATGAAATTGGGAGCGGGTGGGGGGGTGCATCAGTAGTTTTGTTACAATGTATGGTACTGTGATATACTTGCCTTGGCGCACCTAATGGTCAAGTTTTAGGTGTATTTACTTCCTGTCTCCTGCATGAGCTTTGCCCTATGTATTGCTGAACTGTGTCAGAATCCACTAGTCTAAAAGTCCAGTGATGTTGTTGACAAGCCCCACATTTGTCACATTAGGTAGAAACTGATAATATATCAGGAAGTGTAGTCCAATTATTGGCTCAGTGAAATCAGCAACCATAAAATTCCAAATGAAGGCATGTAGCAACTGCAGGAACAGGTTAATATGTTGCATAACATGCATTGATGTTGATGAATTGTTTGTGGCAGAAAAGCAATGAAGTTCATTGCTGGCAATTATGCATGTGAGTTAAAGTGTAAATACAAAAATCTGAACCAGTATTCAAAAGAAATTTGCAGTCTGTCTTTCCATCACTAATGTAATGGCGCTGAGATATCATCCAGCAATCTGATCTGCCTATGTCTGACTGCTGCCATCATTTGGGAAGGTGCAAGGTCATGTACATCTGCATGCCTGATCTCCAAACTTCCGGTGATACCAGCATACTGTAGGGGACTACTCTGCACCATTCAGGACAAAATTTGTTGTGGAATGAATTTGGGATCTTCTGTGGTAACACCTTCTATCATGCCAGAGTTGCAATGAGACAACATTTTACTCACCTGTCTAGCCAGAGCATTGACCTTGTATGACAGGCAATCATAAAATGAGCATGACACTGCCGATGACAAAGCATTGTTGCATGGTGCCACTACTGCATTGACTTATGACAGCATTATTGTCTTTTGAATCCTGTCAGCCAGATATGTGATGGCATCTGATGGCATTTCCATTTGAGACACTCTTATAGCTTTAACATGTGCCACAAGACAGCTACTCCAAAGCATACATAGCAATATGCTGAGTACAGTTCCTGCATCAACTTTACTGCGTAGATGTCTCAGGTATTGCAACGGCTTCCTGTCTCTGATGTCTTTCCATGTTTGAACTTAAAGCATGTGTTGTTCTTGTGACGTGGATACCTGGCAAATCAACTCTGTCGTGAAATTGTCATACAAATCTTGTGCAGGAGGTGTTATAATTATAGCTTTGACTCCAGCCCTGTAACGCTTATCAAGCTGACTGAGCACTAGAACAAATTTGATTGAATCAGTAGTTATTCCTGCATAATGGAAACTTGTTTCTACCTATTCAAATCAGTGTGCTGGATTGCGAGGGCAGAGTGGTGACATTCTCATGGCCGCTGAGTCTAGTCTTTTCATAGCTTGAAAAAATTCTTTGGTCACTCTTGAGGGTTTGTACTGCTTCTTCCGGTATTTGTAACCTGATCCCATCAGAGCCACCAAGAGTCTATTTCTCACATTATGCCGATGCAACACAGGACTTTATGTGAGTCTTTATAAACACTTAATGCAGTGCTGTAGTTGGGGGGGGGGGGGAATCTACTCAATGAGTATGCATTTTAGCTGTCTTTTTGAAACCTTTTAGTAATAGAATGCTGTGATTTATTTCTCTCCACTCTAATGATTGGGTATGATTTAAGGGTAGCAAATAAAAAGCAAAAATATTACACATACTACCTTCAGAAACAGCAATGACTGTCTTCTAGGTTTCTCTTTATGATACAGAATGATTCAGCTAAACTTGCCTCTTATATTCTTGGAACCATTTGAGAATTTGTAATTACGTTTTCATGCAGATGAAGTGTGTGAAAAATGAATAGACTGTCACAATATAAGCTTTCGACCAATGAGGCCTTTGTTCAAAATAGATGACACACACACACACACACACACACACACACACACACACACACACACGAACGCAAATGCAACTCACAAACACGACTGACGACTGCAGCCTCTGACAGCTGAAACCACACTGCGAGCAACTGTAGCAGTGCATGATGGGAGTGGCAACTGGATGGGGGTAAGGAGGAGGTTGGGTCGGGGAGGGGCAGGGATAGTGTGGTGGTAGGGGTGGGGGACTGAAGTGCTGCTGGGGAGTGCACAAGAGCAAGGTGGAAAGAGAGTAGGACAGATAGTTGCAGTAGGGAGGTAGATGGAGGGCAGGGGAGAGGTGCAGGGGGGGGGGGGGGGGGGGGGCAGCGGTAAAGGAGAGACTAGGTGCGATGGGGGAATGAGGGCTGTGTAGTGCTGGAATGGGAACAGGGAAGGGGCTGGGCTGGATGGGTGTGAAAAATGACTAATGACGATTGAGGCCAAAAGGGTTACGGGAACATGAGATACATTGCAAGGAGAGTTCCCACCAGCACAATTCAGAAAAGCTGGTGTTGGTGTGAAGGACCCAAATGGCACAGGCTGAAGGATGTAGTGCTCAGCAGTGTGCTCAGTGACAGGGTGGTCCACTTGTTTCTTGGCCACAGTTTGTCAGTGGCCATTCTTGTGGACAGACAGGTTGTTGGTTGTCATGCCCACATAGAATGCAGCACAGTGGTTGCAGCTTAGCTTGTAGATTACATGACTGGTTTCACAGGTAGCCCTGTCTTTGATGTGATAGGTGATGTTTGTGACTGGACTGGAATACGTGGTGGTGGTGGTGGTGGGAGGATGAATGGGACAGGTCTTGCATCTAGGTCTATTGGAGGGATATGAGCCATGAGGTAAGGGGTTGGAAGCAGGGCTTGTGTAGGATGGACGAGTATATTGTGTAGGTTTGGTGAATTGCGGAATACCACTGTCAGAAGAGTGGGAAAGTTGTCAGCAGGGCATTTCTCATTTGAGGGCACAATGAGAGGTAGGCGAAACCCTGGTGGAGAATGTAATTCAGTTGATCCAGTCCTAGGTGGTGCTGAGTTACAAGGGGAATGCTCCTCTGTGGCCCGACAGCAAGACTTTGGGATGTTGTATGAGACTGGAAAGATAAGGCACAGGAGATTTATTTTTGTACATGGTTGGGAGGATAATTACAGTCAATGAAGGCCTCAGTGAGACCCTCGGTATATTTCGAGACAGACCCCATTTCAGAAATCCAGCAGGATCTCCAGAGTCTCCTCAAATTCTCTGGCCCATCCCAGAACTTCTCCTCAGAGTCCATCACTCTGCTCACCCCTACCATTCCCCACACTCCTACCTTCTACGTGCTTCTTAAAGTCCATAAACCCAACTGCCCTGGATGCCCCATTGTGGCCAGTTACTGTGCTCCCACTGAGAGAATCTCTGCTGTCATAAACCAACAACTTCAGCCTATGACCCAGAACCTACTCTCCATGTAAAAGATACCAACCATTCTCTCCACCGACTCTCCACAGTTCCTGTCTCTTTACTAACAATGTGCTCGTCACTACTGACGCCACCTCGAACACTACCTTTCCCAGTGACCAAAGGATTCCAAACCAAGAATCTCCTTCCTAGTCTCCATGATCAATTATATCCTCATCCACAATTATTTCTCCTTTGAAGGCATTACCTACGAACAAATCTGGGGTACGGCTATGGACAATCTGGATCGAGGGTGAGAACACCCTATCCACATTCCTCCAGGACCTCAACAACTTATCCCCCAATTGCTTCACCTGTTCCTACTCAACGCAACAAACCACCTTCCTAGAGGATTACCAAAGATGGATACATCAGTACCTCTGTCAATATCAAACCCACAAAACATCTGCAGTACCTCCACATCAACAGCTGCCACCCGTTTCATAAGAAGTAGTCCCTTCCATACGACGTAGCCAGCCTTGGTCGTCGTAACAGCAGTGATGAGCAGTCCCACTTGAAACATACAGACTGGCTCACTGAGGCCTTCATAGACCGTAATTATCCTCCCATCCTTATACAAAAACAAATCTCCCGCACCTTATCTTTCCAGTCTCTCACAACCTCCCAAAGTCTCACTGTCGGACCACAGAGGACCTTTTGCCTCGCAACTCAGTACCACCCAGGACTGGATCAACTGAATTACGTTCTCCGCCAGGGTTTCGAGTACGTCTTTGTGCCCTGAAATAAGAAATTTCCTGCTTACTATCCTTCCCACAGTGGTATTCCGCCATCCACCGAAACTACACAATATACTCATCCACCCCTGCTTGCAACCCATTACTCATGGCTCATATCCCTGTAATAGACCTAGATACAAGACCTGTCCCATACGTCCTCCCAACACCACCTACTCCAATCCAGTCACAAACATCACCTATGCCATCAAAGGCAGGGCTACCTATGAAATCAGTCATGTAATCTACAAGCTAAACTGCAACCACTGTGTTGCATTCTCTGTGGGCATGAAAACTAACATGCTATCTGTCCACAAGAATGGCCGCCGACAAACTATGGCCAGGAAACAAATGGACCACCCAGTTGCTGAGCACACTGCACAACACAACAGCCTTCATTTCAATGACTGCTTCACAGTCTGTGCCACATGTCCTGCACTCCTGTAAACCTTCTGGCCTCAATCTTCGTTAGTCATTTTTCACACCCATCCAGCCCCTTCCCTGTTCCCATTCCAGCAATACACAGCTCTCATTCCAC